>NC_091122.1:160441954-160556954 GCF_040183065.1 Periplaneta americana | reverse complement strand
TTCTACACGAAAGGGAGAAAAAGAGAAGGGACATATGGTTGGATTTTTATACAACAGAAGCCATGACAAACAGATCCTGGGCCGATGCAAATCAAGATCTCCGACACCTAGTGAACTCAATAGCGGTGCATGGATACCACCACAAAATATGCAAGACCAAGTGCTTCCACGAACCCGGGAACAACTGTGTGTGTGAACTGTGTGAGCAACCGTGTGACCGATACCACGTAACCAAGTGCAAGAAACGAATGAAATCCCTGGTAGTATTCTGTGAATAATGAACAAGGTGAACAATTAGAGGGAAATTCTAGGTAGAATATTGAGAACAAACAATGTAAGCAACAGAGTGCTAAGTTCAATCTGTATTTTATGTAGCTTAACTACCTTATGCACGACTTGTGCGCATTTATTCTATTAATTATATTACATAGCCTATGATATCGATTGCCCTGGTGAAAATTAAAAGTGAAAGGGCTCAGCCGGGATTTGAACCCGGGACCTCCTGCACCCAAAGCAGGAATCATACCCCTAGACCACTGAGCCGATGAATCAGAAGTCATTTACATACGTTTATCTTCATGACTTTCTCTTCTGAGTGCTCACAGTCACTGAAGCGTATTACCTGTTTACCATCATGAAGTCATAATGTGTAGTTCCACGTTCAGCATTGCATTGTGCTTTATTTCTGGGTCCATATTTGTTACATGTTGATGCAAATATGGGCTGAATGCAAATTTTAAAACTTAACAAATTCTTCTTCTTCTTCTTCTTCTTCTTCGGCACTACGGCCCTTGTAGTCTAGCCTTGGCCTCCCTTAGGATCTTGGTCCATCCCTGTCCAACCAGAGCCTTCTGCCTCCATCTTCTCACGCCTAGAGTCCTTAAATCGTCCTCTACTCCATCCAACCATCTTAGTTTCTGTCTGCCAATATTGCGCCTGCCTTCTGGTTTTGTGTTTAGAATCTTTTTTGGTATTCTCTGATCATTCATCCTGATTACATGTCCTAACCATTCCAACCTACGGGCTTTGATTTCAGCAACAATATCTGGAGATTTATATTGAGTTTTCAGTTCTGTATTATATCTAATTCTCCAGTGCCCATTCTCATATTTAGGACCATAGATTTTCCTTAGAATTTTTCTTTCCCATGTCATCAGTTGTTGTTCCATTTTCTTCGACAGAGTCCAAGTTTCACTGCCATAAAGCACAATTGGCCTTACGACTGTTTTATATAATGTAAGTTTTGCTTTTTTACTTATGCATCTTGCTCTCAAAGTTTTGTTAACAAATTGTTACATTAATTTAAAAAATAATTGTTGAACTCTTTCTTAAGAGGACACCAGAATTTAGTGTGAATCCTGCGCCTGGATATTGATTTAATGTTTGTCAATATCCAGGCGCAGGATATTAATCTATCAATTTAAGAGATGATAGATTTTCGCAATCACGATAAATGCCAAATGTGCCAAAATGCTGTCGAAATAAGTAATGATGTTAAGTATATTAGTGTAGATTTTTAATCCGCGATAAAATGAGAAATTGAATACAAAACTCGAAATGTATGTTTCTGCGAAATAAGAGCGAAATTACATTTCACGAGAATGTTTGTGTTTTTGTAAAAGAAAAATTGAATCTATCTAAAGGCCCCGTCACGTACAGGCTTACAATTTTTTAAATAGTTTGGTCACCCATCCATGTTAGCTTTTACAGTAGCACAGGAATGTCAACTACCCGATACCTTCTTTGTTGTTATCTATACCTTTTTCTCGAGTTTTCAACTAATCTGTCTGGTGCTGGTGGTAGAATACTGGCTGCCTACGCGATCTCTTTAAGTCTAGTGTTCAGTGTGGTAGTGGGTGATTGTGATTGAGTAATAAGATGGATCGGGACAGTAACACCACAGTAGTATATAAAGTCACGAAGCTCAATACGTAGTAAATATGCATCCATAGATAGTTGCTAACCACTAGGATCGCTACTATCGCCTCATTACAGACAATGTGAAATAGTACCTGCACAGTATATTGTTCCTAGTACCCTCATAAACTCAAGCTTCGTGACTGTATATACTAGACTGTGGTAACACCATATCTTTTGGTATCGGTACGTTTCTTAGAGTCGTATTCATAGACAAGACTTTGGACTAAAGTTGACTTTGGAAAGTACAATTCACAGTCGACACTTTGATGAAAGTAAACTTCAATCGTGTCGTGACTTTACTTCGAAGTCGCCGAAAATCTAGACTTTGACTTCGACTTTCGTTCGTGGACATAAGGAAAATTGCTGATATTTGGGAAACTGTTCAATTTGCCGAGAATATTGAGGACATCCATGTTCTTTAGAGTATTATTAGATATAGATAGTAAATTGAAATCAAGCTACAGATTTGATAAACAGACCGTAATAGATATCCTCGTCAAGTTCCAACATTCATTGATGAATAAAGAAGATTATCTGTTACACCAACAACACAACTTATTTCATCGCGATTTTATACTACAGATAAGGACTGATGGCTTAATACTGATTTTAACTATTTAATTTTATAGATGATAGCTTATACAGTTAGATATGCAGTTACTTTATAATCGTGCGGTCGTCATAATAATGTTTTCTGCGTATTGGTTTCAGGTAATTTTCAAGTAGCTTCTGCAGACAAGCAGGGAATAACTCTACCAAGTGTCAGCAGGATTATACGTCTCTTTCATAGTCTGCCATTGGTGACATCTTCTTATCTTCCATATCTTCAGAATAAAATTATTTTACAATGAAATAATTATTTTTATATAAAGCTGCAAGAATGGCTAACAATCGCTTAATATGTACTGATGTTCAATTGTTTCATTGATGGCTTTGATTGTGGCAATGCCTACTCTATTTCAACTATCTGTTAATTTAATTCGTTTAGAAGGCAGTGATTGTGATTGCCAACATTAGTTAAAGATCATCAAATGTCGACTAACCAAAGTCAAAGCCAAAGTCTCAGAAGTATTGTCTATGAATAGGACTTTTAGCAAAGTTAAACTTTACTACGAAAATCGACTTTGGAAAGCGTTCATCCAAAGTCTCGTTTATGAAAATACGGCCCTTAATATTCCTAATTTCACTGTAATTTTATATGTTCCTTTTCTTGCTTACTATTTTCAAATATTTTAACTGGAAAATCTAGAAAAGACACCGTCTGTTACAGTAACACATAGATTACATTGAATTTATACCAACAAACATACCATAAGAACATGTTCAATCCAAATCCTACAAAATTCTAGTAGTAGTAGTGGTGATAGTGGTGTTTGTTGGGACGGCAGCGGTAGTAGTAGTAGTAGTAGTAGGCTAAGGGCGGGTTAGGGTCGACTCTTCAGCATGTGGGCTCGACAGTAGCCTATTGTGCACCCCGAATTATGGGATGGTTGAGGTGTACCAGCCCACCGGCCGCATGAGACCCCTCACCCGCTCACTTAGTGAGCCCCCTACACCCACCCGCCTTAAGTTCATTCCGCCACGATGACCAAGCAGCACAGGATCCATTCCGAAAGCCCTTCTAAGGTGTCGAAGCGCCCTCATAAGAGCTCTTAAGGAATGAATCCTGGCAGAGATATTGCGAAAGGCTTGGAACTCAGAAACGGTTTTGGACAGGACATCCCTCCTGCAAGCGGACGAAGACCTGCCTATGGAATGAGATGATGAAGATGAATGATATGGTATGAAATCTAAATTGTTTTTCTACAGGAAAGAGAAAGGCAATGAAAATTCCAACCCAGCATTTGCCTAAGTAACTGTGTAAAACCACGGAAAAACCATAGTCAGGTTGGTCGGTCAGGAGATTTGAACCGCGGATCTACGAATGTGAGTCCCGTGCGGAACGCATGAGCCACCTCGCTCGGTTTACAAAATGCTAAATCTGATTTCTAAAGTGCTACATTTTTTATTATAAGTTCCTAAAATCTAGCATCTCTACTCATCATGACTAGACTGTGGATAGTATGTATATGAAAATGCACATTCTATTGCACGGCTATCACAAATGAGGTGAATGTGTTATTCATTAGAATACTTCGTTGAATTGCCACACGCAGCAAGCAATCAGGTTGCCGATGTACGGTAGTATAGAAGAGGTGAGCGACCTCAGGTCTCGTAGTATAAGAAGTTCATGTTAAGAGATGTGGCCAGTCCAAATAGATAGAGCAGCTACAGCTAATGTATAACTATATAAGCACTTGTTTTTGCATTACTGTGGTTGGAATAGTCAAAGCTTAACATTTGTTCAGTGCAGACAAGAATTCAATCAAACATACTACAATGAGAGTGTTGCTGTTCCAAACAATTGCCCCCGAAATACCCTTACCCCTACAGCCAGTACAATTCTCAGAAGCCCTTAATATGGTGTATAAAGTATCACAAACTGTTATGCAAAATAACAATGCATTAATTTCAGAAAAGGTGAAATGTAAGTTGAGAAACTTTATTGCTGAAAATTCTGCCTATTCACAACTTCGTATTATAAATGATGTACTATCAGGCCACAACAAGATGTCTGAAGTTGGTGTACTAAAAAGTAGCGACTTTCCGTTCTTCAAATATACACCTATTACATCGTGTGATGTTGAACGTACATTTTCCCAATATAAAAACTGTTTGAGTGACCATCGGAGGAGGTTCACTTTGCAGTCGCTCAAAATGTACGTAACTCTTCACTGCAATGCACATATTCAAGGATGATGTGAGTATATTATATTACATTTTAAGTGTTAATATATCTCATTATAAAATAATTGTGTGTTTACATGTTTAGGCATTTCCTACTTCAATGATCATTCATTATATTTCTTGACTGCAGGATACAGGTTTTATTGTAACCGCAGTATACTGCTCAGTGTTTACATCAGAGGCATACTCCATCCGTTGCACGTCCCCTTCTCATACAGTCTATACCGCGTGCGTAGTAAACCTTACGATTCTCGTGGAAATTCCACGAAGTCAATTCATTAGTATGTCTTCCTTCATTTCGTTTTTTTTTTTTTTTTTTTTTTTTTTTTTTTTTTTTTTTTTTTTTTTTTTTTTTTTTTTTTTTTTTTCCATTGGAATAAAATGAATACGATAAAAACAACTGTAGTATGTGAGTTTTGAGTTAGGGAAATGATTATAATGCTTTTCACGCGAATTAGTTCATACGTTCCACTTTCTTCATGGCTATAATATTTTGTCTCAGAGCATATAGCATTTAACTCACCATAACTAACAGTGACCGAGTCTTAACATTACAATTAGGCAACGTTGCTAAAGCACGAATGGCTCGTGGTGTTCTGGACGGCAAAAGGCCGAGACTCCATCAACTAAATCGGTTTAGTCTAATTGTAAAAGCATTATCTTTATACGATATCGATTGCCCTGGTGCAGATAAAAAAATGAAAGGGCTCAGCCGGGATTTGAACCCGGGACCTCCTGCACCCAAAGCAGGAATCATACCCCTAGACCACTGAGCCGACGATTTATAAGCCATTTACATGCGTTATCTTTATGACTTTCTCCTCTGTGCGCTGACATTCAGTGATGCCATTCTATAGCCAACAGTGCATGTTTGGATTATTTCTATTGTATTGTCACAGATAGTTTCTCACCTCAGGTGCGGATCAACAATCTTTGTGGCTACAGTATTTTGTCTCAGCGCATATAGGCCTAGCATTTAACTTACCATAACTAACAGTGATTGAGTCGTAACATTACAACTAGGCAACGTTGCATAAGCACGAATGGCTCGTGGTGTTCTGGGCGGCTAAAAAGTCGCTACCTCCATCAAGTACGTCAGTTTACTCTAATTGGATAAACATTATCATTTGAGCTCAATAGCTATAGTCCCGTCGCTCTAATTTCCGGCATCCAATCACATTGCAGATCGGCTACATTTAAACGTGTGCGTCTTGTGATTCGCTGATGAAGACATCAAGCATTTCCTAAGGCTCGATAAATACTTAATATAATCGCCCGCCATTTTGGCTCTTTCGTTGGCGTTCGCAGAAAGCACACGAGTGCGTTATTTGCCGCTCAATTATTTGCTGAATTACAGTGCGTTTGATTTATTGTCATAGGAGCTACGACATAATAATGTTTAACGGTTTGGCAAATAGATCCCTCGTCTGATAGCTCGGCAATGAAAGAACAAATATGGCGAACGATACTACCTACCTACATTTTATAGAACCTTCACTTCCTACACGTAAGCAAAGAGGAGTAGTCACGCCGGGAATAACAGCGCCGCGACTATATGTTATACGATATCGATTACACTGGTGCAAATAAAAAATGAAAGGGCTCAGCCGGGATTTGAACCCGGGACCTCCTGCACCCAAAGCAGGAATCATACCCCTAGACCACTGAGCCGACGATTTACAAGCCATTTACATGCGTTATCTTTATGACTTTCTCCTCTGTGCGCTGACATTCAGTGATGCCATTCTATAGCCAACAGTGCATGTTTGGATTATTTCTATTGTATTGTCACAGATAGTTTCTCACCTCAGGTGCGGATCAACAATCTTTGTGGCTACAGTATTTTGTATCAGCGCATATAGGCCTAGCATTTAACTTACCATAACTAACAGTGACTGAATCCTAACATTACAGCTAGGCAACGTTGCTTAATCTCTAATGGCTCGTGGTGCTCTGGACGGCTAAAAAGTCGCTACCTCCATCAACTACGTTAGTTTACTCTAATTGGATAAGCATTATCATTTGAGCTCAATAGCTATATTATACCACAGTCTACTATATACAGTCACGAAGCTTGAGTTTTGAGGGTGCTGGAAACAATAGACTGTGGCGGTATTATTTTGCATTGCCTGTAATGAGGCGATATTAGCGATCCTAGTGGTGAGCAACTATCTAATGTTTGCATATTTACTACGTATTGAGCTTCGCGACTGCATATACTGTTATTTCAAGTTATCTTGAACTTTCTGAGCGTGGCCAGAAGGGCAGAGGGAAGGAAGCGCATAACGTGGGTGGAGCCAACTGAGTTGTTTGCGCATGCTCCGCATCATAATCTCTTGTCAAGAAACATAGAACTATTTCCTTCACTGCGTGTTAACATGGAGGAGCAAACACAGGGTAGTAATTATGGTGAAATCACACCACCGCGGAGAAAAAGTAAGGCTGTTATCGCAAATATAATTAAATGTTGCGAGGAGGAAAAATTAAGCAAATGTTTGCTGGAACCTCTTGATAAGGAATATGAGAGAGCGGCTAAATACTCTGGCAAAAGTATTAGTTCCGTGATGAGAATTAAGAATAATATTGAATTACAACCGAATGAACCTCACACTACTCCGGGAAAGAATAGGTATGTAATGTTTAGAAATTATTGCTATAAAAGTTATGTACAATAGTGTGTGTACTATGAGCGACATAATGAATTACTGTTGTAAGTTATTATTTTCTTATAGTTTCACAAAACATATTATTTCATTCCAGAATTAGGACTTGTGTAAAGTTGAAGTGGACGACTTCGGTCAACATGTCATTCGGGATACAATCGAAGAATTCTATTTTGTTCAGAAAGTAGTACTTACGATTAAGAAGATAATTCCGAATGGATGATACCATTGATGAAATAATAATTAATTTTGGACCAAGCGATGATGGCAGCAATGATAGGGATATGGATTGTGTATAATTGTAAATTAATGTAAATTCAAATAATAAGCCTGTAAAATATTGTTATAAGAATATGTACATATCAGCTGTAGGTGTAAGTCATGTAGGCCTATATAAAGTATAGCTGTAGTAACTCCGCCATTGCCGGTCCCCAGCCCGGATGAGAGAGGAGTGTACAAACGATTATATTTAAATACTTACTCATTAGAGGTTAATTAAAACCTGCTACGAAACCATGTTCTCCTCTCAAAACCGGAGTGTCGTGAGATGATGATGTCTGTATTGAACCAAGTTATTTTACAGTAGAGAGCCGTGAAGTGAAATAACCAACGTTTTCTGAAAAGAGTCACGTTACCCGAGGGAGGGGCATCCTTGCCGTGCCGTTACGTTGATGAGTACATGCCGTACCGAGCAGTTCGAAAGACAGACTAGGGGATGTAAGGTTCAAGATAACTTGCAATAACAGTACTAGACTGTGATTATATTATATCGATTACACTGGTGCAAATAAAAAATGGAAGGGCTCAGCCGGGATTTGAACCCGGGACCTCCTGCACCCAAAGCAGGAATCATACCCCTAGACCACTGAGCCGTAGAGTTACAAGCCATTTATATACATTTATCTTTATGACTTTCTCCTCTGTACGCTGACATTCTACAGCCAACAGTGCATGTTTGGGTTATTTCTATCTTATTGTCACAGGTAGTGGGTTCTCACCTCAGGTGCGGACCAACAGTCTGTCGCGGCGATCGAACATAGAATGGCTGGATGTTTTAAAAGGATCAGGTTAACTTTTAATGTATAAAGTAAATAGACACACACACTATCACCACCATAATCATCATCATAACCTGATATACAGAATGGAGTGTTCAAGGACAGCAATTTCACAGAATATATCGTTAACCTAGAGTAACAATTATTTTTTACTGGGTTATTTAACGATGCTGTATCAACTACTAGGTTATTTAGCATGGATGGGATCGATGAGAGCGAGATGGTATTTGGCGAGGATTCGGGTAAGATCTTAATCGGTATTTGAAGCTAGCACCTAGCCAAATTAGGAACTGACCACTGAGACTCAAGGTATTTTATATTGGCCCGGTTTCTTCAACCTTTGTTAAAATGCATCTAACATAGCGCTAATTAACTGTAAGTTAAAAGTAGAAATTGCTGTTAAAAATATTGCGTTTCTTCAAATTTACATTTCATATTTTAACATTCTGTTTGTTAACTCTCTGTTAGGAGCAGAGATTCTAGAGTTTAACCATAACCTATAACCAAGTATAGGCTCAATTCTGTTTTCTGAACTCTGACAACTGCGATTCTTGCTTGTTTCCGTTGTCTGATTCAGACAGGATAGAAGCACAGTCTAGTATATACCGTCACGAAGCTTGAGTTGTTGAGGTTACTAGGAACTATTTCGCATTGTCTGTGATTAGGCGATAGTAGCGATCCTAGTGGTTAGCAACTATCTATGGATGCATATTTCCTATGTATTGAGTTTCGTGACTGTATATACTAAACTGTGGTAGAAGTCTTTTTATCCTCTCAGGTTTGATTTATGCTTCTTTCCGTCGTCAGTATCACAGTAATATGAAGCGCGTATTGGTTTTGCTGTTGTAAAATGGAAAACACTGGAACAAAAAGAAATCGTGGGATTAATTTCTCTTTGTTCGAGAGAAGTCTTCTGCTGGAAATAATTTCGTAGTATAAACCAATTATTGGGAGTAAACAAACAAACGGATCTACATTGAAACCGAAAAGTGAAGCTTGGCAGAAAATAGCCTATATCTTTGTATCAACTATGTTCTGTCAAATCACAGAAATCATCCGCTCTGTTTATGTTTTCATGGATATCCTATCATTTTCTAAATAATCAAGATATAAAAGTTCAGCATCTAACGCAACAGCCATATTGGATACGTCTATGCTAACAAACAGTTAAATGATTTAACTGCATGAAATTAGGCAGATAAATCAACATTGATTTTAACAGCCTATTAGTATTAACAGGGGTTGAAGAAATGATTCAACTGTTAAGTTTACAATTAAAATGGAATAACACACTGTAATTTAACAAAGGTTGAAGAAACCGGGCCATTAAGTATTAAAATCTTGCTCGTTTCTAGTTAACGAATGCGAATATTAAAACAACGTCGCGGGCTCAACCAGGATTTCAACCCGGGACCTCCTGCACCCGAAGCAGGAATCATACCACTAGACCACTGAGCCTGACGCTTTGTAATATTACGTACTACGATATTAGATCTCTACAGAACTGAACTCACAGTTGTCGAATATTAAAATACTTCAATAAACACTATCGAGATTTGAACTCGATATCTCCTACATCTAAAATGGCAATTATATGTAGAACGTAAAGTGACGAAGGAAAGGACACATATTTTTCATGGAAACTACGGAAGCCTAATCAAATTCACGGAACTTTCTGTACGAGAATTACAAATTCATATCGCCAGACTACAGGCCAACGTTAAACAGAGTAATTTGCATATCTTTATGAACGTAACTGTACTGAAAACAATGGCAGTTTTAAGTAGAGCAAAGAAATTCATCTTAATTACGGAATGGATCGTGTAGACTGTTTTGTTGATTACTTACACTATTAATCTTTAATATAAACTTATATATCTTAAATTCTTATAGGATCCAGTTGAGAAGAAAAGAAATAATTATTTCAATGAAAGACGGAAAGCAAGTCGTACACTTAGAAATAAAAAGAGAGGTTACTTGAAGGAAAAACTGAATGAAGTAGAAACAAATAGTAAGAGTAAAAACATTAGATATTTATATAAGGGTATAAAGGAATATAAGAACGGATATCAGGCAAGCGTGATCAGGGATGAGAATGGTGACTTGCTTGTAGACTCTCATTCAATCCTAAAAAGATGGAAAAAAATATTTTGGGTAACTACTAAATGTACATAGGTCAAATACAAATGATCGGGACGAAATTCAAATACAAACTGCTGAGCCATTTATACCGGAACCCACACTTTCTGAAGTCGAAATTGCAATAGAAAATCTGAAAAAGTTTAAGTCTCCAGGTATTGATCAAATTCCAGCAGAATTAATACAAGAGGGTGGAAGTGCATAATCTAGCGAAATTTATAAACTTGTACTTGCAATTTGGGAAAAGGAAATTGTACCAGAACAATGGAAAGAGTCCATAATCGTACCTATTTTTAAGAAGGGGGACAAGACTAACTGTAGTAACTTTCGAGGAATATCACTTTTGTTGACGTCGTACAAAATTTTGTTGAATATCCTTTTGAGAAGATTAACTCCATATGTAGATGAAATTATTGGGATCATCAGTGTGGTTTTAGGCGTAATAGATCGACTAATGATCAGATTTTTTGTATTCGACAGATATTGGAGAAAAAATGGGAGTATAAGGGTACAGTACATCAGTTATTCATAGATTTCAAAAAGGCGTACGACTCGGTTAAGAGAGAAGTTTTATATAATATTCTTATTGAATTTGGTATTCCCAAGAAACTAGTTCGATTAATTAAAATGTGTCTTAGTGAAACTTACAGCAGAGTCCGTATAGGCCAGTTTCTATCTGATGCTTTTCCAATTCACTGCGGGCTAAAGCAGGGAGATTCACTATCACCTTTACTTTTTAACTTCGCTCTAGAATATGCCATTAGGAAAGTTGAGGATAATAGACAGGGTTTGGAGTTGAATGGGTTACATCAGCTTCTTGTCTATGCGGATGACGTGAATATGCTAGGAGAAAATCCACAAACGATTAGGGAAAACGCGGAAATTCTAGTTGAAGCAAGTAAAGCGATAGGGTTGGAAGTAAATCCTGAAAAGACTAAGTACATGATTATATCTCGTGACCAGAATATTGTACCAAATTGTAGATTTATCCTTCGAAGAGGTGGAAAAATTCAAATATGTTGGAGCAACAGTAACAAATATAAATGACACTCGGGAGGAAATTAAACACAGAATATATATGGGAAATGCCTGTTATTATTCGGTTGAGATGCTTTTGTCATCTAGTCTGCTGTCAAAAAATCTGAAAGTTAGAATTTATAAAACAGTTATATTACCGGTTGTTCTGTATGGTTGTGAAACTTGAACTCTCACTTTGAGAGAGGAACAGAGATTAGGGTGTTTGAGGAAAGGTTCTTAGGAAAATATTTGGGGCTAAGAGGGATGAAGTTACAGGAGAATGGAGAAAGTTACACAACGCAAAACTGCACGGATTGTATTCTTCACCTGGCATAATTAGGAACATTAAATCCAGACGTTAGAAATGGGCAGGGCATGTAGCGCGTATGGGCGAATCCAGAAATGCATATAGAGTGTTAGTTGGGAGACCGGAGGGGAAAAGACCTTTGGGGAGGCCGAGACGTAGATGGGAGGATAATATTAAAATGTATTTGAGGGAAGTGGGATAAGATGATAGAGACTGGATTAATCGTGCACAAGATAGGGACCGATGACGGGTTTATGTGAGGGCGGCAATGAACATGCGGGTTCCTTAAAAGCCATTTGTAAGTAAGTACTTCACTACTCCATACTTACAAATTGCTAATGAAGTTTCATTATTGTGTTTCACAAAAGTACTAGTATTTGTAACTTACTAGTGAACTGTCAAGTATTCTACCAATGAAAGGAGACTAATACATACATGTGCTACAAAATATCTTTTCTTGCTTCTATTTCCTTCAAAAGAAACAAAATCATCTCCTTTGACACCATTTCAGTAATTTTGCAGCGTTTGTAATTTCGTGACAAATAAAGTTTGGGGGTGGAGATCGTTATTAGTGGCATCTGTTGGCTAATATGGGAAACTATCAAGGAGCATTATGCGATGATCGCGAAAGAACATGATAAAATAATGAGGAAGTAAATTTTTCATTATTATTAAAGAAGTAAACTAAAGTAAATAACATTGCAGGGTTACGAAATTCATAGTATCTACAAATCTTTGCTGTATAACCTATCTTAAAATACATTACGATTAAAGATGCAAACATAACCTAATTCGATGAATGAAATACCAAGATTCATGTTATGGTAGTATGTTTACTGATATGACGTGACATGTAGCGGTTGTTCATTGGTAATGTATAAAGGCTCATTCACAATGAAAATTAAACATAACGTAAGCGTTAACTTAAGAATATAAACGTTACGGTAAAATCAAGATGTCATACCATCATTCACGATGGGAACATAAACATAACCGCAAACATACTTGGTAACCATAGAAACATAATAACGACGCCGTTTCCTCATATTCTGTCGTATACTTCAGCCACAGTCTACTATATACAGTCACGAAGCTTGAGTTTTGAGGGTGCTCGAAACAATAGACTGTGACGGTACTATTTTGCATTGCCTGTAATGAGGCGATATTAGCGACCCTAGTGGTGAGCAACCATCTAATGTTTGCATATTTACTACGTATTGAGCTTCGCGACTGTATATACTAGACTGTGCTTCAGCGCTCCATGATTGTGTTCTGTTTGCAAATCACGTAAGCATAAGCATGAAAGTTTGGAGTTTGCAAACTTTCATGTTAACGTCTTGCGGTAATGTTCATGTCAATGCTTATGTGAATCATTGTGAATGATCCCATTTGATAGCCTGGGCGCAAACTTCTGTGTTTATGTTACGGTTATGTTTAATTTTCATTGAGAATGGACCTTAATACATTTTAATTCTTTCGTGGAACAGAAAGATACACCTCCATACTTTACAACAATTTTCATCAGTAATTTGTAGGCTAATGTACAGAGACATCATTTTATTTTTACTTCAACTTTTATTGTACCTGAGTTTTTTAGTGTACTTCACTCCCACCCCTTCTGCTAACGAAGTTCCAACTGTCCACACAGAATTAAGGCCTCAGTACTGAGTTAGTGATTATAGTACGTTTCAGAAATATGTTCGCGTTCTCCAGTGACGAAAACTTCCAATGTTGAATCATATTTTCGCACAGGTACTGTCGTCCGTTTGCCTACGTCGCATCCCGATTTCCCCCACCTGCTTCTGCTCGCTCCACTGTAAAAACTATTGGCTGGGCTTTCTTAGCTCTTTTCTCAAAACATTAATTTCTGTTAGGAATTAATTGGACGTCTACGTAATATTATGCAACTGTTTAAAATAACATAAATAAAAGAGCCTCGTTAAGTAATTAACAATCACGTGATTCCACCCCCCCCTTTCTACGTTCCTGCGACATAACCACTTGGATGGACAGTAGATAGCATGTCTGAGTAATTTTATCTGTGCGGGTCGGGCAGAAGTGAAGACTGAATTTACAGTACGTAAGGTACTCTTTTATAGAGTAGGTACAGAATTATTTCAACATGAGGTACTAGTACGAAGGACGAAACTGGTAATTGGAATTAGATGCAATAGTCTATAGTGCGATAATAGGGACAAAAGAACTGAAGCCTGTATCGAAATGAACGGCCACCATTTTCAAAAATTTGTTTAAATATCCATATTATGATTATTTTTCATTTTAACTTCATCCTCTATATCGTACGCTAATGTGCTGTAGACAGTATAATATACACTGCATAATGAATACGTTCGCATGGATAACTCAGTTCGTGAGTAAAAACACTCATTGTTAATACAGTACTGTATTTTGATTAAACAAAAACCTAATGAAAATTATCACACTCAAAATCGCGATATTTCCTACTTTGCGTAAATGGATGAAGTACTTTTCTTCCCTCCTATACCTAGTAAAGTGATTTGTTTGTATATTACGTCAGTATCATCGAACTCCAGTTGTGGAAGGAGGTAGCAAACGGTGTTTCCGAGTTTCAGTCATTAATCCAAAGGTATAGCCAGGTTAATATTAAAAATGTTAGTAAAAATAAAATGATGTCCCTGTACAACACCATGCCTTTGTGGAATAGGCTCTAGGAGGTTAGGAACGAGAGGGGCTGGCTGCTCAAAACCTGGGTACGTGGCGAACATTAGTGTAGTTAGTGAATAGTGAATGGTTGCAGTGCTTGGTCATAGAGCCTCCCTCTCAATTCCATTCTATTTAAAAACTATCCTATGTGCAAAGGAAGCACCCTTGACAATATTTAAATGCTGTTGAAGTTGTACACTTTTCCACCTTTACCAAATTGTTAATCCCTACTTCAATTAAACTCCTCTCCGGTTAAGGCGCTTGCCTGCCGGTCAGAATTTGGGCTTGAGCGCGGGTTCGATCCCCGCTTGGGCTGATTACCTGGTTGAATTTTTTCCGAGGTTTTCCCCAACATTAAGGTGAATGCCAGGTAATCTATGGCGAATCCTCGGCCTCATCTCGCCAAATACCATCTCGCTATCACCAATATCATCGACGCTAAATAACCTAGTAGTTGATAATGCGTCGTTAAAGAAACCAACTAAAAAAATAAAAAATAAACTAGTCTCTTAAATTTGAATCATGGTTATTTTAACATGAGTATGTCATGCAGGTATCTGCTTGAAGGTACATCACTGTGTTACGAAATGACGTCACACATGGAGTTACGTGTCATTACTCTGACATGACAGTACGTCGATGTGCGAGGAGAAAGTCATAAAATTTACAGTGTGAAAAGCAAAGCTTCACCTTCAGGTGGCTCAGTGGTCTAGGGGTATGATTCCTGCTTCGGGTGCAGGAGGTCCCGGGTTCAAATCCCGGCTGAGCCCGTGCAGATTTTTAGCATTTTATCTAGATTACAGTTGCATTGTGAATAGCAATAAGATAAATTCCCACAACAAACTACTGGCTCAGTGGTACAAGAGCATGATTCGTAGGTTATATTTTGGGGACAGCAGATACCGGGTTCCAAACCAGTTTATTTCTAGGAAAGTTTTATAGATAAAATGAAATTTTCTACACATTTTTAAGATACAACTTTCATTTTTTTTCTATAAATAATGTACCTATCTTAATAACCTCATGTAGTTACAAAATTTGCCTTTCATCATGCACTTATTGTTATTATTATTATTATTATTATTATTATTATTATTATTATTATTATTATTATTATTCCCCCCCCTTTAATTGGAAAAATATTCAAAATTCTACTCATACAAATTGGATTCAATCAGTTTGAATAATTTTGCCATGTTGGGTAGGAAACTGTGCATTCGTTTTTTTAATAATATTAGTTACAAAGAAAAGATAATTTATGAAATAACCCCAACTTTTTTTTTTAATTCTTTTGTTTATGTTACATATATATTTTTTCTATTAGAAGTTGGAGAGTTAGAAAAAAATACATGTACAAAATTGTTAAGCGTGGTATAAAGCGGTGATAATTCAATCTTATTTGTTAGCCTACCCCTAAAATAAATTTTCTTTACCTTCGTACCTCCAAACTGTATTGCAATTATTATATAAGAAATAACAAAATAATATAATTGATGTTGCATGCAAAATAAATTATTATTATTATTATTATTATTATCATCATCATCATCATCATCATCATCATCTTAAATAGTGGCTCGTATTATTAAAATTGGGTAAGATTTCCAATTATAAAAAGTGAGGGATATAAAATAAGTTCTTAGCTATTTAGAGAGTGATAAAAGAAGGGAAAAAAGGGGAAAAGAACTGGCCACCCTATCCCATTAGTTTATTTATTTATTTATTTATTTTATTAAATGCAATCTTTTACAGTCAATTGTTCTTTATTATTGTCTGAATATAAGTTGGCTATATTTCATAATAAAGCGTGCTTACCTTTATAAAGGTGATATAAAAGTTATAGCCAAATTAATAATGCGTTTGCATATACAAAAACACTTCTAAAATAATATACACTTATGAAAAAAATATATTTGATTAGCAATATTTTCACCGTTACAATTACACATATATAAAAACTAAATATAAACATGTACATAGAGGTAATAAATTTTACAGGAGAAAAAGTTCGTGCAAAGGGCTCATTGCATTTCCGCGTTGAATATAAATACTTAAGCGTTGACGCAAATAAGTAGTGCAACGGCGATCACCAGTGATGGAGATCAAAATTTGCCGATTTGAGATACCAACACTTTAGCGTCATGACTCCAAGGACCGAAGGTCTCCACAGCAAAGGGGACAAAGATATAATTGTCTAAAAGATGAGCATATTTATTGACCTTCTTCACGGCTAATTCAGCAGCAGATGCTGCGCGTCTGGAGGTATTCGCTAAGTGAGATGGCGCTAGAGTGTCAACGCAAGTGGAGTCACAAATTTTATTGTGTTATTTTACGAAGCTGTATCAACACCTCGGTTATTTAGCGTCTGAATGAGATGAAGGTGATAATGCCGGTGACATGAGTGCGGGATCCAGCACCGAAAGTTACCCAGCATTTGCTCGTATTGGGTTGAGGGAAAACCCCGGAAAAACCTCAACCAGGTAACTTGCCCCAACCGGGATTCGAACCTGGGCCGGCTAGTTTCGGGACCAGACGCGCTGACCGTTACTCCACAGGTGTGGACACTCCATTACTTCCTGGCCTAGTTGCCTCATAAGTGGTGCCTTGTTGATATCACTTGTGGGGTTCAGACTGTCTTCGAACAGTTGACTAAACAACAATAAATACTGTAAGTAGTTGCAATAATTGAATAATTAATTTTTTAATAATATTAACGCTTTATGAGAAGTAAGCCTTTATTAATTCATCTGTTTATAAAAATTAAAACCAGGTGGCCCGGGTTCGAATCCCGGTCGGGTAAGTTACCTAGTTGAGGTTTTTTCCGGGGTTTTCTCTCAACCCAATATGAGCAAATGCTGGGTAACTATCGGTGCTGGACCCCGGACTCATTTCAACGGCATTATCACCTTCATTTTATTCAGACGCTAAATAACCTGAGATGTTGATACAGCGTCATAAAATAACTCAATAAAAGATAAAATAAAAATTAAATCTCCTTCTCTCTTTCTGGGCTGCAAAGTGGTTTATGACAGTCTCATTGAAGTTCATTCCATGTGAGGATGCCAAGGCAAGATGACGGAAGCTAAGCTTTCATCTCGTGCTGCAATCTGCTTAGACTTGGTCAATGTAACTGGATTTGGCACAACCACTGATGTCGAGGTCGGAGAGTTGAGAGGATGACCTTACGCTCTTCCCCGCGGATATTCGCACACCGCCGCACAGTTAGTCATAGAGAAACGCGGTAACACTGCAAATATCCCAACAGACAGGGGTGTCAAAAAATTGCCTCTTTCAAAAGAAGTTACATCGCATAGCAACAGCAAACAGGAACGTAGAAAAGATACGTCAGAAGAAGGCTAAATTCAGCCGAAACTACTGGTCGGATTTTGATCGTATTCAGTATTTATAAGTCATTATATGAGGAAATGATGCATATTAAATATCTGCAGAATGCAGAGACGAACAGTAAAGAAAGGTCAGAACCTGCGACAGCTGAGGATATAGCAGAGATATTTGATACGTTTAAAAAAATGTGGGGATGTGATCAAAAAGTGCAAATAAAGTGAAACTAGAAAAGATCGAGAAGTATAGGGGAGAGAGAAAGTGTATAAGCAGATGTGTAGAATAAAATATAAGTATTTATAGGAAGTGAGAATAGTGACAAAGGATTAGGTGTAAGTGGAATAGTGAGAAAGTGAAAGTGAGCGCAAATAGGAATGAGTGAAAATAGTGAGAAAGGGTAAAGAGAAGTGGACAAATGACAGCATAAAATTAGTACTAACATTTGAACGTTGGAACAGTAAATGAATATAAGAGAAAGATAGGAGAAAAGGTCAAAGAACAAATAGGCAAATAATTCAATATGATAATTTATGGAGAAAAATTGAAATTGAGATTTTAGTGAATAATAGTTACAGGAAAAAAGGGGATATGAAATGAGTATATAATATTAGATATATTAGGATTAATGAAAAAATAGAGAATAGCAAAAGAATTGTAGGAGAAATACTGAAGAGGAGTTTGACCAAGTAACAAAAAAGGTACATAGTGTAATTGGGGAGTATTTGTGTAGACGTGTACTGCAAATAATGTGTTATTGTAATATGTTAATGGTGGCACCGGATACAGAAATGTGAGGTACACCATTACATGTAAAGAAGTGCTGTGAAGAAATATATCATATCATATCTGCAGAATTCTTATTTTTAGTGGATTATTTTACGACGCTGTATCAACATCTCAGGTTATTTAACGTCTGAATGAAATGAAGATGATAATAAATTTAAAAGTCATATTAGAAATTCAGATAAGTTCGTGAATTATAATATCAAAATAGTTTGTTTAATTTTCAGTCTATCACTTATCAAGGTATGGAAGCAGAAATGAATTCTGTTACATCAAATTACAATATATTAAATTATGCATCACGAATATTTTAAGGAGTGGATCAGGACAGCACGTTTACACATCTCCTTTTTATGTTAGGTTAGGTTCTTTTCAAACTGAAATGACGAGTGAAGCGTACAGTTAAAATTACTCTAACCTAACCTAACCTAACCTTTTTATGTTAAGTTAGGTGAGGATAGGTTAGGTTAGGTTAGGTTAGGTTAGGTTAGGTTAGGTTAGGTTAAGTTAGGTTAGGTTAGGTTAGGTTAGGTTAGGTTAGGGTAATTTTAACTGTACGTTTCACTCGTCATTTCAGTTTGAAAAGAACCTAACCTAACATAAAAAGGAGATGTGCAAACGTGCTGTCCTGATCCACTCCTATATTTTAGACTTTTGAAGTAAGTCATCTTCAGGTGATGTGATTTGCTGACAAATACAATTGAACATAGGTGAAAAGATACAATAATAAAAACACACATATAAAACACATGTAAAATTTAACTTTGCTTGCTCATTTTAAAAATGGTTATAAATCATGGCGTCAAGCATATTATTGAATAAAAAACATTCAGATAAAAACAAACAATAAATATGGCTGCGATTAAGAGAAGTATATTTAAATGGCAAACAATGTGCCAGTGTTGAAGAATTAAAATTGTTTAATAGTGCATTATGCAACGAGCCTATAATGATAGTAATTAAGACGCGAGTATGTTTGTTTATGAAACGAGCGCAAGCGACTTTTTATGCTCGACCATATTTCTAACTCGAAATTATTCAGAAGTATTCACTTTATTCGTATCTGACTGAAGATCGGAAGTGACCTTGTGCATAGCTCGTAAATTGTGAGATGTGCGCAGACGCGAAAGTATTGATTTTTTCCGAGTAACAATAATGTCATTGACCTTGATATAATCTAGAGAATAACATGAACTAATTTTGATATAACCTGAAAATTAATTTAGAATTGAAACACGAGATGACAAATTGAATTTATTTGAATATTATTTACAATTAACGCTAATTGTTATAGTAACAGAACATAACCTTCTGCGACAGTATTGGATTTCCAGCCTCCGTGACGTTTCCCTCGCTGTCTTTCGATTGTATATCCGAGAATAATCGAAAACCTGAACTTTAATGAATAGGTGTACTTTAATGACATGCATTAAAGGACTGCTACCAGGTGTATAATTACTACATTTCGGCATGGTCGAGCATAAAATTATTTAAACTAAAGGCTTGAGGTTTGTTCATTTGTAATACAAAGTTCAACAGGACGGAATTCTGTAAGAAATAGATGTAAGATTATATTCTCAGTCTCTCGCCGCGGTGTGATAATTCCGGTGAAACGAGTCCGGAGACCAGCACCGAAAGTTACCCAGCATTTGGTCATATTGAGTTGAGGAAAACCCCGGAAAAAACCTCAACCAGGTAACTTGCCCCGACCGGGGCACTTAGTTTCGCGGTCAGACGCGCTAACCGTTACTCCACAGGTGTGGACAGGATTTTTCTAAAGTAACATACAATTGCAATTAAAATTGAATGAGAAGATTTTTTAATTGGTTTAATTTATGTTTTTCCGAGGTTTTCCCCAACCATAAGACGAATGTCAGGTAATTATGACGAATCCTCGGCCTCATCTCGCCAAATACCGTCTCATGATCAATTCCATCGATGTTAAATAACCCAGTAGTTGATACAGCGTCGTTAAATAATCAAGTAAAAAATATAAATGCTGCAACTAAACATTGCATCGAATATAAACGCTTTATAGATTGCTTATAATTACAGGTGAGCCGTAAGAAATGTCATTTTTAGAGAATTATTGTTTGAGATATTGTAAACGATAAAATATAATACAACTTTGCTCATTTAGCTTACTTTTCGAGATAAAAATTGTTTTATGCTCGACCATGCCGAAATGTAGTAATTATACACCTGGTCGCAGCCCTTTAATGGACCTCATTAAAGTACACCTATTCATTAAAGTTCAGGTGTTCCACCAATCAGAAAACACCATTGTAGCAACATGAAAGCGCAAGTATCGATTATTCTCGGATATGCAATCGAAAGACAACTAGCGAAACGTCACGGAGGCTGGAAATCCAATACTGTCGCAGAAGGTTATGTTCTGTTACTATAATAATTAGCATTAATTGTAAATAAAATTCAAATAAATTCAATTTGTCATCTCGTTTTTCAATGTCTAAATCAATTTCAAGGTTATATCACAGTCTGCTATATACAGTCACGAAGCTTGAGTTTTGAGGGTGCTAGAAACAATAGACTGTGACAGTACTATTTGGCATTGCCTGTAATGAGGCGATATTAGCGATCCTAGTGGTGAGCAACTATCTAATGTTTGCATATTTACTACGTATTGAGCTTCGCGACTGTATATACTAGATTGTGGTTATATCAAGATTAATGTTTATTTTACTCTCTAGATTATATCAAGGTCAATGACATTTGTTTCTCGGAAAAAATCAATACTTTCGCGTCTGCGCACATCTCACAATTTACGAGATATTGCACAAGGTCAGTGCCGCTCCCCAGTCAGATAAGAATAACATGAATACTTATCAATGATTTCAAGTTAGAAATCTGGTCGAGAAAAATTAGTCGTCTGAAACTTGCATATAATGGTAATTAAGACGCTCGTATGAAAATTATGAAACTCGCTTGCGCTCGTTTCAAAAACATACTCGCGTCTTAATTACTACCATTATAGGCTCGTTGCATAATGTACTATTATAACTTTGAAACATTTCATAGCGTGTTTTGGGAAAGCCATTGATTTTATTCCCAATACGCTCAGTCAATTTAAGAGAGCAATGTAAATTGTAAATTATGTTTTATTTAACGACGCTCGCAACTGCCGAGGTTATACCAGGACACTTAAATGCCTTCGACCTAGGTCAGAATCGAACCAGTAACGTCGGGTATAGAAGACCAGCACTCTACTGACCGAAAGAGAGCAGTGTTTTATAATAATAAAATATTGAAAGAATTTTAGTTTTCTGCTTTAAATGAATAGAAATTTGATACGAACAAATATTTTCGTTACAGAGCGAAAAGCTACATTTGTTTGGATCAAATTTTTGCACATTTAATGGACAAAAGAAAATTTATTTCAATAATTTATTATCATAATACATTGCTATATTAAATTGACTGAACATATTGGAAATTAAATCAATGGCTTTCCCAAAACATGCCATGAAATGATTCATATAAAACAATTAACTCTAAAAGAAAACAAAAACGAGCAAAATTGTATTAAACTTTGTTTCAAATATCTCAAAGAATAATCCCCTGAAATTAATTACACTACAGCTGGCGCCAGCATTTTTGGCGTGTGTCTTAGAGTATAGTGCCCGGTTTGTGAGCATGTTGCTAGTGCAGCTGAGAATGGCACCACTTCCTCTACACGTCACATCAGCCATTTACCGAACACAGTTGCCAGACTGACTACGATAAATGTAAGACACTAGCATTTAACGTTCCCATTACTTATTTCACACGCCAAAAACGGTGACGCGGACTGTACTTGTGGTTCAACTTTTATATTACTTCATTTGAATTTCCAATAATCTAATAAATGGAATAGATTTATGTGTTATTTATGTTAATACATTAGAAAATACGTACGTAAATAAAGTTTTTGCACGGTCGTGTTTTTTATTGTATTTACAGCTTTGTCGTTAGGTCTTGAAAGTTAGAATTCCCACACAGAAACGTGTTGCTTGGGAAACCATTCTTCATAACATAAAACTATACTGAAACAGACCCATTACAGTACACTTATTGTTACTTAGTTACCATTATAGTGCAGTTTTGCGAAGGCTTTGGAATAATATTGCCCTAAATATTCAATTTAAATGTATTGTATTTGCAATTTTAAAAATATGATCGTGTAAAAAAGTTGTACAATACACGTTTGTGAAGTTCATTACAAAATCTCTGAAATTGAAAAACTCGCTCTGCTCTTTGTTTTTCTTCCCCCTCTCGATTTTGTAAAAGCACTTCCCAGCCTTGCATCGTAAAACAATTCCTTTGAAACTAACAGAAAATTGTTTGCATAATTAATTACATACATTCATAATTACATTTCATTCGACTGTGAGAAGGTGAAGACACTCACTGCCTTCTTGATATCAGGAAGGCAGTTGTTGCAGGAAGAGAAATAATAGTTGTCTGCTTGAAGAAGCACTCCCTAAAACTGTGCATCGTTGCCAGATTCCACATGCTCATCTATATTTTATAACGAAGAAAGTTTTCACGTTTTATTTGGGAAAAAAGTCATTTTTCGTGCGAATTTTTAATAAAATGTTTTTTTTTGTTCAAAATATCGTGATTATGAAGTAATTTCGTGGAATTATATCAATTTCGCGGAAATTCGCAGATTATATTTCCCTTAATTTTGGACTTTCACTATAAGCATATGCATTTTCCATGCATAAAATTAAGTTTTAAAACATTTCGCGTATACCTAACGTTAATACCAAAAAAAAAAAAAAGGTCACAGCCCTCCTCATGAGGCAACTAAGACAGGAAATAATATGCAGGATGGCCAGTTCCTTTCCCCCAGGCCTGCTAAATTTTATTACATTGTACGATGAAAGAGCAATGGAACGGAGAAAAATTCTCTCCGGCGCCGGGATTTGAACCCGGGTTTTCAGCTCTACGTGCTGATGCTTTATCCACTAAGCCACACCGGATACAACTCCGACGCCGGTTAGAATCGTCTCAGATTAAGCTCCAACTCTTGGGTTCCCTCTAGTGGCCGCCCTCTGCACTACGTCATAGATGTCTATGAACGCAGGACCGAAGTCCATACCTGTGCTGAGGTGCACTCGATATGAGTGACTAGTTGGCCGGGATCCGACGGAATGAGCGCCGTCTTAAATCACGAAGTGATTTTACGCACATCATATATGTGTGGCTTAGTGGATAAAGCATCAGCACGTAGAGCTGAAAACCCGGGTTCAAATCCCGGCGCCGGAGAGAATTTTTCTCCGTTCCATTGCTCTTTCATCGTATGATGACGCAGAATATCTGCATGGAAATATCATATGTACTTCGGTACATTAAAATAACATATAAAATAACATTTATTACATTGGTTTTATCAACATCAAATATTGGTTTACTTGCACTAAACAATTCATTCATTAGATTTAACGCTCTATTAGGAAGTGTTCATACAGCGATAGCAATGCCATTGTTTTTGCAGATGACACTAGTGTATTTTATATTACTGACTCCATTGAAGAACTGTCTGAAAATTTTGAGGCAGACATTATTACTCTTGAAAACTGGTTAAGCGCAAATAGGCTTTGTTTGAATTTGAAAAAAAAAAAAACTGCATATGCGATTTTCACTAAATCTTCATTTTATTTTATTATTCCGAAAGAATTAAAGTTTCATGATTCTGTAATACAAAAAGTTGCATCAGTTAAATTTTTAGGTTTGATTGTTGATTAACATTTAACTTGGGATAAGCATATTTTGGCTTTCTCTGAGAAAATTGCTCCAATGTCTGGTATTTTGAAAAAGTTTTAAAGATCTTTGCCTATATCTTGTCTCTTGAGTATATATTATGATTTTATCCATTGTCATTTAATGTATATGTCATTTATTTGGGGACATAATAAGAAAACTGCTTTGAGACCTTTGCAATTTATTCAAAATAGAGCTTTAAGAAATTTATTGGATTTTCATTATTTGACTCCAGTTAAATATCTATATCAATTTTCTTTCGTTCTACCAGTTGAATCAATTATCAAATTAGGTGCTGCCATTTTCATGTACAAAGTTATTAATAATTTAATACATAATAATATTATATTTCAGTTTAACAAAGATATACATACTTATTTAACAAGACAAAAAGACAATTTTTTTTCTCAGCATAGCTCAGTAACTTATGGAACGAAAGGACTTAACCATTTTTTAACAACAACTTTTAACCAACTTCCTTTAGAATATGGAATTTTACCAAATTGCCGGTGTTTTAAGAATTGTTTAAAAATACGTTTTTGGGGAAGATTATTTATTTTAATTCTTAGTTGGTTTATTTATTTCATGGTTTCAAACTTTTTCTTCTTTCTGCCCAAAACTTTATGCCATCTTATTATTTGTTCTTATTTTGCTTTCTTTCTTTAATAAATTCTTGTGTTATTGTTTGTTTTCACAGACTGTAGTTTCATGACTTTTTCAATTACATTGTATAACATATGTATGTGTTCTTGTATAGCCCCTATATATGAGTTATGCTCGTTGGGGCATACTCAATAAATTAAAAAAAAATGTAGATAATAACACTTGTATCATTTGCAATTAGAATTACCTTGGCTAATGATTTATAGTTCAGCTAAATCATTAATAGAAACTGGAAATAATAAGGGGCCTAAAATTGATCCTTGGGGAACTTCATGTTATAAATTTGTGGCTATTTGCTATATTTATTTCCACGCGAATATAATAACGGAAGAAAACAACTCTGTAATCAGAATCTAGCTAAATATATCAATGCAGCAGACTGCATTCCAAATTCATTCTGTAGGCCTACGCAACGGCGCTGCGGCGTGTAAGCCAAGAGCGTGGGTTCAAATGAAGATTTCACTATATTGCAGGCTTGTCTGCTACCAGTGTAATGTTCTGGTACATCAAATGACAATCTTCATGTTAAATCTAATAATATCTGACGTTATCACTATCTAGCGATGATGCGAGAAACGAGGTGATTTATACTAAGCAAAGGAAAGGCGAGGCTTTGTATGTGGCTCAGTGGTCTAGGGGTATGATTCCTGCTTTGGGTGCAGGAGGTCCCGGGTTCAAATCCCGGCTGAGCCCGTGTAATTTTTAAAATCTGTACCATTGACTATAAAATTTAAACTTACACGAAGTGTTTATAAATTAATAAGCCTACTCAGTTTGAGATTTAAAGTATCGCTTTTTCATGCGTTTCTCAAGCATTCATTTTCATTATAATGCTGCAAATCAAAGCTTTCTTATTCGTTTGCGGAGAAAAATAAAATTTAAGTAAAAATTATACCAGTAGTAATACAAGCAAGCTCGGACGACCCAGGTTAACAGAGATGGGCCCCCTTTTTGGTAATTTAGCAAGAAACAAACTTTACTTTTATTTTTAATTTATTTATCGTAGGTACATCGACTTTAAAAAATACACAAACAGATTTAGAAATGAAATAGACCAGGCCTGCAGAACCCTTATATGACGTCAGCCTCATTCCACTTCTATTGGGAATGATCGACTTCTACGTAGAGATGTTGACATTTTTTGCATGTGGGAAGGTCTATCAGTGGCGGCACTGTAATTTTACAAATAGATTGTAATAAAGTCATTGTATTTATAACGCTTTCTGTCGTTTCAAGGTTTACGATTATGCTAGATTTTCTGTCGGTAGTTTCTTTGATATTTCTTTGCACCTAGCCTGCTTTAGATTTTCCAAAACTTTTCTCCTTTCATCACCTGCGTGAACATAAATTTGTAGAATTTAAATAATGAACCTTGAAAGTTAATATAAATGTCACTATTCATTTCAGTACAAAATGAACACAACGAGTGATGTCCTTAATTTAACAATATATAAATAAATAATCAATATATAAAAGATAGGTTTGGAAGTAAATCCCGAAAAGATCAAGTATATGATGATGAATTAAACGCAGAATAAATATGCCAGAAGTAAGTAACCAATATACAGTTCATAATAATGAACTTGCCCGAAAGTTTGTCTATTCCATAATTCTTAATATGGACTTTGTTTAAATGTCGTTTAATATTTAAATGACGAGTAGAAATAAATTGGATGGGACACAGTAAACAAACAATTCTTTCGTATTCTTGAACAACAAAATAATCATATTCCCATTTCCTTTGGAAGTAGTATTTCTTCACGGGTTTAGATTTTTCCATGTTTCAGTTCTCTTCGAACTGCAGTACGCGTATTGTGTACCTGCCGCCGCTAGGATAAATGTTGATATAGCTGAGCGCAACTAGAACGCCGTGACCACAATGCTAGAAAAGGTTGGTTAAGGTAGAAGGGGGTAAAAAGGCAGTCGCCCTGAGGAGCTACAGCTCTGCAGGTCTGAAAAAGACAAATATCAACTATACTACTGTATTTTACACATTATAATTCTTACATATAATTACATTGCCACGCGAGGAACTTTCTTCTCTGCAAAGAAACAGATGACTTCACTATAGTCCACAGGCTGCATTATTTCTGGCTCTATTATTATTATTATTATTATTATTATTATTATTATTATTATTATTATTATTATTATTATTATTATTATTATTATTTTATTATCATTATTATTATTTCTATTATTATTATTCTATTATTATCATTATTATTAATTATTATTTCTAGCCTTTATGCTACGTCTTGAACTTGACTACTTATTCTTTTGTAAGGCCTTAAAGGGTGATATTGATTGTGAATCCTTCATAAGCAATATCTTCCTTCGGGCCCCTACGAATGGTTTAAGATTTCAAAAAAAATTTTATACCTATAAGCCTAAATCTCTCTCTCCAGTTGTCAGATGCATGAAAGCTGCCAATCTACATTATATTAATTCAGATCCGTTTAATGTGTAGTTTGTTGTTTGGCTATTCTTATATTAAGCACATTCATTTTTAACTCCATTTGTGTTGCTTTTAGCTTTTCTGTATCATGTATTTTTGTAATTATGTATTCAATTTGTCATTATTGTTTATTTGTATTTGTCTGTAATTTTAATAATTATTTGTATGCACTGTTTTTGTTATCTATTCATTTTGTCGCTATGCACTGTGTCTTATGCTATTCCAGTCTTCATTTATATGATTTCATTGATTCATTTGTAATTCATTATATTTAATTGTCATTATTTTGATTATCTCACTGTACTAGTTTTAATAATTATTTGTGCTATTTTGCTTTGTTGCATTTTGTCAATGACTGATGTGGACTATTATATTGTTTGTATTTCATCTCACTGCCATTTTCTATCATTCATTCTCATCATCATTTGTTGTTTTGTTCTGTTCTGTATCGTGCTAAACTGTAATTGGCCTTGCGCTGTTGTTTTGCACGTTAATATTCTAAATAAATAAATAATACTTATTATTATTATCACCATTATTATTATTATTATTAATTATTATTATCATCATTATTATTATTTCTATTATTATTATTATTTTATTATTATTATTATTATTTCTATTATTATCATTATTATTTTATTATTATTATTTCTATTATTATCATTATTATTTTATTATTATTCATTATTATTATTATTATTACCATTATTATTATTATCATTATTATTATTACTTTATTATTATCATTATTATTATTCATTATTATTATTATTAATTATTATCATTATTATTATTATTATTATTATTATTATTATTATTATTATTATTATTTTCCCCGACTGGGGCCCTGCGAGGTTGGAGCTCTGGGCAGAAGTTCGCCACTGGATACAAAAATTATTGTAATTTCTATATGGAGTTAAAACACAGAGTTCTGTTCTGTATCAAGGTAGGCGCTCACTTACCGGAAAAAATTCGTTCGTTGCGTTCGGATTTGTATTATAGTATCGCTCATTGTCCGCATTTCCGAATGAATAATCAAATAGTGTTGTAATTTACCGCTAGAGCGCATTATTGCATTGTAGTGTTTTGAACTGAACCTGAAAATAAAATGAATAGCTCTGTAACTTAAATAAGCTATAATGGACATACCTGAATAAATTAGTATTTTCCCAATCTCATCTCATCTCTCTCATGTTATGAAATTTACAGTATATCCTCTTTTTGCTCATTGATTTACCACCAGCCTAGGAGCGATGTGGATCTCGATGTCAACAATGGACACAACTCATGGCGTATGGACACAACTCATACATTTTGTCAAGACACTCGCGATGTGCAGTACGAGAACAACGTTTCTGTGGAGAGGGTAGGAGTAGAAGGGAAGGTCGACCGTGTGTCTACCGAGTTCAAGGCAAAGGCTAACCCATTCCCCTATAATTCGTAAGCAGACTCATCCGATCTCGTGCGCAGCTCTGTAGGACTGGTGTGGGAGTGTCTTGACAAAATGCAAGCTGTAACTGTTACAGCATTACAAAGTTTTTACCATAATACTAAAAGCATTTATAATAGACATTTCGATTGGTGTTGTATATAATACCGAGTTCAGCTTTCTAACCTCCATGATCGCCGGACGTTAATTGTCAGAACTTTGTTTATGCTTATCTACAGCCTGAGATCATTCACCTCGAAGAAAAAGATAACAGATTTCATTTCATTTATTATATTTCATAGATCTTACATTAGCTTTGAAGCTCTAAGATATGGAACAAGTCAAGATTTTACAAAATGTTAAATTTTGATGAGATGAAGTGAGGCACGCATTAGGACAGGGATGCAAAACTGTGCTACAATTGAAGCACACGTCACAACCCGGAACATGTAACTCATCCCTTCCCTTCAACCCTCGCGTTATTGTACGGTAGGGAGGAGAATAGAAGAGAGAATAGTGTTTATGCCAAACGTCACAGAAACGTCATTGAAGGCTCCGGCCTTGTGGATGGGGGAACGAACTCTTTCTCCATGTTTCCACCCCTCTCTTCCCCAGTTCTGCAACCCTGCATTGGAAAGTCTACGAAGAATATAAAGAGTATTTTTAAACATAATTGATACGCATGACTTTTCATAAGTAATGCATAAATTCAATTAAGACTAAACGGAGAACTTCTTTTATAACACACTCGAACACTCCTAAACTTATATGTATTTTGAAGAAAGTAGCTTTATGTAAACAACTAGTTTTGCAGTAATTTTTGTCCGAGCTATAGTCATCTAAGTAAAACAACTATCTACCGGCTCAGTGGTCTAGGGGTATGATTCCTGCTTTGGGTGCAGGAGGTCCCGGGTTCAAATCCCGGCTGAGCCCATTTTTTCCGCGATTGAAATGTTATTACTAGGGCTATGATTTTCATGGTTTAGCATATTTTTTTAGAACCTCAATGAGTTGCTAAAGTACACATAAATCCAATTTATATAAAAAAGTAATTAAATAAAAGCACTTTATTAGACCATATTTGTGCATATTTGTCCATTTATTCTGACAGAGCATATTTTAGTGATATATTGGTCATATTCAGCATATTTTTACCTCTTGAAGGTTTTTATAAACTTGTTTATATCCAACGTTGGTTTCCTTCGTTCTTTGAATTTTGTAGAATTATGTTCACTCATTTTCCTCCGGTAAAATGTTAATATTTCCTTCCTCCCCTATTCTGTGGAATGTTCAAAATGGATTTAACCCTAAATGGTCACGAGTCACTACAAATAATTATCTATTGTTTTCACGCAGGTGTAGAAAGGCGTGGCTAGGCATCTCACGTGAAGCAACTGGATATGGAAGTAGGGAAAAACCACTTAGTTGTCAAATTTTAGGAAAAGGTGGGTGTATGGGAGAAACATCGAGAGAATCAGAGTCAAGTGATATTGTTCATTTCAAATTTGCTCTCATTTTATAAGTAAAAGTAGAAAAAGCTTTTTTATAAACAAAACTTTGTTAGCTGACAATAGACAATCATTTTCATTTGAAATCTTCCACAAGGTATTCACTGTACATTGCAACTCAGGTCTCATGACAATTGGTATGCAAAATAAGTTAGGTTTCACTAAATACAATTTTGAAAATAATTCAGGAGGAAATGACTTACAACTTATAAAAAATCTTTATTATTCATTAATTGTAGGCAACTTATATATCTATCTGTCAGTCAGTCAGTCAGTCAGTCAGTCAGTCTATCTATCTATCTATCTATCTATCTATCTACCTATCTACCTATCTACCTATCTACCTATCTACCTATCTATCTATCTACCTATCTATCTATCTATCTATCTATCTATCTATCTTGCTAATAATTGTAACGTAAAATATAATATATACAGAAAAAACTTTAGCTCGCATCTGAAAGAGTAGAACTTGTGCTCAGGGACGGATTCCTGAATTGAAATTATTAAGTATATAATACAATTGTCTTATGTCAACTATGCAATTAGAATATATAAATTTAAATTTACAATTACTCAATTTTTATAAAATCCATACATAACTTGATGAAGCTGTTTTCGAAAACATTACAGATTTAAGTAAATGATATTAAATTTATTTCTAACAAGTGCACGTGTATGGGTAATCACTAAATAAAATGCATAATAAAGAATATAATGCTCATTGTTATCATTTATATTCCGTGAGTTTATATGTTGCACTTCACTGCGAAATTTCAGTGAAATAATGTTTCCTACTTCTATCCGGAGAGTGTGTCAAGATGTAGGACAAAGAAGGTCGCTGCGATTTACTGTATTACTGTATATATAGTTCCCTTCCAACGTCGCAGTTGGTAGCCTTGTGCTCGGCACCGTTTCGTCCGTAGCCACGTTACAATCCTCATCTAGTTGACAGAGGCTGGCCTGATCAATAAGTTAGTTTTCTCCGCTGAATCTGCTAGAGGTAAGTGCTAAAGTAGTTTCCCATAAGATTAAGGTAATTTCATTTTCGTTACAACGTCAGATTCTTAACGTAGCACGCTGTTCGTTACTCTACCGGTGTTCCATGTCCTTCACTTCTGTAATACGATGTAGGATAAATAGTTTCTTTTATTTACTACATTGTGGATTCTAAAACATTTACAACTTAGAATCAAGCAAATTCAGTTCATTTTCAGCAGAAAGTGGAGACATTTTTCTCGTAGACACAGGCTGTCTGTTTTGTTTGCTGTGTGAATGACGACCTTGAACCAAGCTAACAACATGACAAAGAGGTTCCGCTACTTATGAATGTCTAGCACTGGCTAAGAATACACACAAACATGTTCAACAGCAAAATAAATATTAATTACCAGAACTAATTTTCTTAAAGTTTATCTGGCCTTAGAATTACCTACTTTGTTAACACAGTAAATGTATGACAGTTGGTACACAGTGGAACATGTATGTACAGTCTCTGAAACAAAATTGTGTCTTGCACGAAGTTAATTTATATAGAGTGTAAGAGGTATAAGTGTCATTATTTTAACTGATGATTATTCATGCCATAAGGAAGAAAAAATGTCCTTACAATTTTTTTCTAATTGCAATATTTAACTAATTATTAAAGTTTACAATATTAGACATTTTGCAACGTTGCTAGATGGGGAGGAGGGGGTTTAGAAGTATACAGTACAGCTCAAGCGGGTACAGACATATCGGTACAAAACATATGCTCTGTTCTAATGCAGGAGCGGACCATAACAGTACTATTGTTTACATAAAACGAGCAGCAAATACAAACTTTCAATCTCATTAATAGAACATTATAATAAATTTACATTTTATTTAACAATATTACGCCATTTTTAATTGTACGTCTAAAAAATAAACAATAATGGTTTTCTGCACAAATCACACGAACTTTTTTTCTAATGCAACATTTTAATCTCTCCCGCTTCCATAAAGCAGTATCATTTTTAAACAAATTTCTGGTTGTGTGGTTTTCGAAACGGGGTAAGAGACTTCTAGTTTCTAATAATCGTTGAGAAACTGCTACAAAAGTTCACCGATTAGGTAACCTTCTTTGAGAAAACATTAACGGTACATCCTTCTTGCTTCACTTGAATTGCGACGACTTTCTCCATAAATTGATGATATATGATATTCCTAAACTGTGAATGACATTGTAAGTTGTTTATCGAATACCCTGTACTGAACTGTCATCCGCTCGGCAGTAGAGCTATGGACAGGGAGCTTGAACTCAGCTGACTCGTACTTACGTCTGTGCAGAGTACTGCCTGCTGAACGTTGCCACGTCTCTCACGCCAGAATATTAACAAATTTAAGCAAGTATTTTTATTTAATTTCACGAAAACGTAGTAGAACGCACAAATATTTATTTAAACTAATATTAACTCTTTGTTAGATATACCTACAGGTGTAATTGTTTTTTGTAATTTTACTAACGATATAAGCAGTATAACGCAAATAAAATAAGAAAATAAATATTTTTTCTAGGAAAACTATCAAGTTTTGACCCTATGTTGTATGAACATTTTTTGATCCTGTAGATCGTCCCCGACGACTGCGAAAAGGACGACACTTGTACCCCTTATACCCTGTAGACTAGTGTGTCTGCTTTCCACGCTGGTAACCCGGGCTCGAATACCGGTGGGCTCAAATGGAATTTGTGGTGGACAAAGGCAATGCTTGGTGGTAGGTTTTTTGCGAGTACTTCTGTCTCCCCCACCGGCAATCTACCATTCTAAAAGGTAAAGGTAACCCCGTAACATGCCATGAAGACACTTGGGGGACATGGAGATAGAGCCCCATGCTTTCCATGACCTCGGCACTAGAATGAGGTGGTGTGGTCGGCACCACGCTCTGACCGCCTTTTACCCCCGGGAAAGACCCGGTACTCAATTTTATAGAAGGCTGAGTAAACCTTGGGGCCGTTCTGAAACCATCTACCATTAATAATCATGATTCTGTTCTACGGTGATTGCCTCTCATGGTGCAACGGAGAGCAACGCCACGACACGATAGTAAAATACAGTTATAAAAAACGATGCATCATTCCTAGAGGGGGAGTCGCTTGGTTGAATGACTCAGAGCACCCGAATGAAAACTTACTCATACATTATATGACTTTCGTAACAATGTAATTGCATACTTCATGTTGCGAATATAATTTTATTAGTCCTTACTGTTCATAGTTTATTTTCTTGTACTGTACTAGATGCACTAATAATAATAATAATAATAATAATAATAATAATAATAATAATAATCATCATCATCATCATCATCATCGTCCTTGCAGGTATTAGGCCTAGTGGTCTATCTTTTCAGGGGGCGTCCCAAAGATCGTCTTCCATGTGGTATATAGCGGAGAATTTGTCTTGGGAGTCTGGAACGGTCCATCCTATTGACATGGTTAAGCCATTTTTGTCTATAGTGGTTGAGATGTTCATAAATGGGTGTAATTTTCAATTCTTTTGTAATTAGTTCATTCCTTTTGTGGTCAAGCAAGCTGTAGCCGGCAGTCCTCCTTATAAATCCCATTTCCGCAGTTTTAGGCGTTGAACATTGAGTTTCGGACAGTCCAGGTCTCACTACCATACATGAGGACAGGTCTTGCTAGAACTTTATATACTTTTAACCTGGTATGTTTTTGGGTTTTCGTGGTTGTGAAAACCTGGTTGATAGTTCTTAAAGCTCCATTAATCGGCTAGCAACAGATTAATAGGACATTTATGTGCTTTCAAGTGTCCGAACAAAATAACCCCGACTGACACAAACGAATAATAATAATAATAATAATAATAATAATAATAATAATAATAATAATAATGATAATGATAATACTTCGTTGAATTGCCACACGCAGCGTGCAATCAGGTTGCCGATTTACGGTAGTATAGAAGAGGTGAGCGACCGCCCGGTCTCGTAGTATAAGCAGTTCATGTTAACAGATGTGACCGGTCCAAATAGATAGAGCAGCTACAGCTAATGTATACCTATGTAAGCACTTGTTTTTGCATTATTGTGGTTACAATAGTCAAAGCTTAACATTTGTTCAGTGCAGACAAGAATTCAATCAAACATACCACAATGAGAGTGTTGCTGTTCCAAACAATTGCCCCTGGAATAGCCTACCCTTACCCCGCGGCCAGTCTTGACCCGTTGGAAAACGTGGTTGGATGCTGTTAATTATTATGCAGAATATTACGGCAAAATAATGGAGGTAATTGATGCATTGGATAGCACAGACAGATCCACTGTTGCAGCTGTAAAATCATTGCCTTCTGAACAGCTATTGGAAGATATTCTGTTCATTGATTCTAATTTTAAAATCGTGTCCAAAAGCATCATCCTATTAGAATCGTCTAAACTACAACTCTCAGAAGCCCTTAATATACTCGTAGTGTATAAAGAATCACAAACTGTTATCCAAAATAACAATTAGCTAATTTCAGAAAAAGTTAAATGTAAGTTGAGAAAAATTATTGCTAAAAATTCTGCCTTCGTATTATAAATGATGTATGTACTATCAGGTCACGACAAGACGTCTGAAATTGGTGTACTAAAAAGTAGTGACTTTCCGTTCTTCAAATATGTACGTATTACTTCGTGTGATGTTGAACGTAAATTTTCCCAATATAAAAACTGTTTGAGTGACCATCGGAGGAGGTTCACTTTGCAGTCGCTCAAAATGTACGTAACTCTTCACTGCAATGCACATATACAAGGATGATGTGAGTATCTTACATTAAATTTTAAGAGTTAATATATCTCACTATAAAATAATTGTGTATTTACATGTTTAGACATTTCCTACTTCAATGATCATTCATTATATTTCTTGAATGCAGGATACAGGTTTTATTGTAACCGCAGTATACTGCTCAGTGTTTACATCAGAGGCATACTCCATCCGTTGCACTGCCCCTTCTCATACAGTCTATACCGCGTGCGTAGTAAACCTTACGATTCTCGTGGCAATTCCACGATGTCTAATAATGATAATAGCAATAAAAATGACAATAATAACAAGGGTAATAATGTGTGAGCAGCTATGCAATTACACAATTAAATTCGACCTGGGAAGTGCCAATATATAGTAAATGACGCCTTGGTTTGTCTTCACGAGAACCCAACACTCAGGCATGCTTGTCCCACTGTGCACTTATTTACGCGATAATTATCAAAGTCCGATAGATGGTCCGGGTGGCATTCGTGAATCCGATGCTGACAGGTGGACCATACTGCCTCTATCCTGATAAGAGCTAGGTTCCATCGCCAGATGAGTACTTGTTAATCACCAGAGTCCAGAGCCCCAAGCCTTTCCTATATAAGCTTCGGAAACCCGTACTACCACCGGACTTCACCCCAGCCTATTTTTAACTATGGATGAAACGAAGGGGAGTTAGTGTGTATTGCTGGAATGATAAAGGGAAACGGGAGTACCCCGGGAAAACCCATCTGCAACGTCTACATTTTCCGCTACAAATTCTAATCACGACCTGGGCAGAGATCGAACTCGGATCGCCTGGATGGAAGACCAACGCTGTAGCGCCGAGCCATAGTCGAGGGAACAAGTGATGGTATAATGTTATGAGAAGAAATATTAAAGCATAAGGATTGCGTGTTGCGTATTTTCCTTTACTTTATAGCGGAACGGATCTATCTACAGTCGCAAGACGAGAAGCCAAGGGAAAACTCAGTACTTCTCTTTGCATTCAGTACTCGCATCCTTGGATACCATTGTACTATGACAATGAAATGTTTGCTAAGTAATGACAAGCAAGTGTGCTTAAGCTACTTTCACCAGTTCCGACCTTCACTTTCAGTAAACAATCACAATTAATACTTTTATAAATACAAATCTAGAAATTAAATACGACAAAATGTTAACTGCATGGCTACCAAATTGACTTTCCATGCAAAGATCTGGGTTCATATCCAGATCAGTTCAAATAGGTTTATATTCTTCGTTCTATGACAAGAAAACCTTTCTTCTTCATTATTATTATTATTATTATTATTATTATTATTATTATTATCTTTGCTATCGATGTTACAATAGCTTCGTTTATCGCTTACAATAATAAATGATTACAGCGTTTCGGATGATTCATTCAAAGGATCTGTGTGCGTGCGCGTGTACGCGTGCGTCATTTGAGAGGGGCTAAAATTTAAAAAAATAATAATTTAGTAGTACCTACTACTGAAAAATGTAATAACTGTACCTTTAAATATTAAAATATTCCACTTTTGAAACTCCTAAGAAATAAAAAAAAAACCGGCTAGTTAATGACTTACAGTAAATGATATCACGGCACTATCCTTTGGTACATTAGTTATTATTTATCTCCCTAATAATAAATCTGTAGCCGAAATTTTTCTGGTAATTTTCGATTTTCCAAAAATAATTGGTCCTAACATATATAATTAACCATCCTGAAACCGAAAATCGCTTTTTTGAAATTTTTGTTTGTATGTCTGTCTGTCTGTATGTTTGTTACCTTTTCACGCGATAATGGATGAACGGATTTCGATGAAAATTGGAATATAAATTATGTTCGTTGTAACTTAGATTTTAGGCTATGTGGCATTCAAAATACATTATTTAAAATGGGGGGTTATAAGGGGGCCTGAATTAAATAAATCGAAATATCTCGCTTATTACTGATTTTTGTGAAAAATGTTACATAACAAAAGTTTCTTTAAAAATAATTTTCGATAAGTTTTGTTCCTTAAAAAATTTTGATAGGACTGATATTTAATGAGATAAATGAGTTTTAAATTAAAATAATTGCCATCTAAGGCCGTATAATGAAATAAAAAACAAATGACTTCGTCTATAAGGGGCCTTGGACAGCAACAATCGAAAGCTATGAAAGATAGCCTACAGAGAATGTTTATGTGTTTGTATGAAGTAATATCGGAAGCTAAATTAACCGATTTGTATAATTAATTATTATTTCACCATTGGAAAGTGTAGTTTCTCTAGATAGACATAATGCTATAATGTTATTACAGTAACTTCTGATATAATGTAATGTAATATAATATATGTAATGTAATATTATATAATATAATTTAAGTTATTTGAAGGGTTCAGAACCATAGTGGGCCAAACGCCATTTACTGAATACGTAGAAAACCATATTCAATGGAAACCTATAACAAGTAAAATAAATAATTTGAATAATTTCGAGGGAAAAATTGTTCCGGAGCCGGGTATCGAACCCGGGACCTTTGGTTTAACGTACCAACGCTCTACCACTGAGCTACTCGGGAACTCTAACCGACACCGATCCAATTTTTCCCTCTATATCCACAGACCTCAAAGTGGGCTGACAACCGTCAAGCAACCAACTTCGAGTGCACACTAACTCCGTGTGACTTAAATTGTGGCTTTCTGTTAACGAACAGTGACGTGTATTATGCAAATCAAGATTTTCAGGTATAACTCCCTGTAAAGTTGATTTGAATAATTTCGAGGGAAAAATTGTTCCGGAGCCGGGTATCGAACCCGGGTATCGAACCCGAAAATTGGATCGGTGTCGGTTAGAGTTCCCGAGTAGCTCAGGGTTCGATACCCGGCTCCGGAACAATTTTTCCCTCGAAATTATTCAAATCAACTTTACAGGGAGTTATACCTGAAATCTTGATTTGCATAATACACGTCACTGTTCGTTAACAGAAAGCCACAATTTAAGTCACACGGAGTTAGTGTGCACTCGAAGTTGGTTGCTTGACGGTTGTCAGCCCACTTTGAGGTCTGTGGATATAGAGGGAAAAATTGGATCGGTGTCGGTTAGAGTTCCCGAGTAGCTCAGTGGTAGAGCGTTGGTACGTTAAACAGGGTTCGATACCCGGCTCCGGAACAATTTTTCCCTCGAAATTATTCAAATCAACTTTACAGGGAGTTATACCTGAAATCTTGATTTGCAAGTAAAATAAAGTATACATATTAAATCTAAATGATGACATTGTCCATTAAACTATGGTTGCATGTAATAAAAATTAGAAACGTGTTAAAGGAATTGTCATTGCACCAATGAGTGGTCTCTGGACCAAAATGATCGCATTTTAATTATTTGGATGCAATTTAAATTAAGTAACATATTAAACGATTTATCCTTCTATCAAACCCGAATGTTCCCTGGATCAAATGTCCTATTTTAATTATGTAATTACTTTATATTTATTTCTAACGGGTGCAGCGGAGCACACGGGTACGGCTAGTTGGAAATAAATAAACGTACAATTCTTCGTTTTGCACTGAAATTATACCAATGAAATTGTACGTGTTCATTTGTTCGCACCTTCGTCATATTAACTGCAAGTGCATGTAAATTACTTACCGTATAAGTAAAATAAGAAGTTAAAACTAGGCCGATGCGTGGAAACTGCAAATTTAAAATACTGTAAAATGGAGTAAACTTGACAATAAAACAAAAAAAAAAATTAAACCATTATAGGCCTATCAGTTCTTTACCTCTGATTGAGGTTCTAGCTAATATGTACGCTATATCTATTATCAGGCAGTACATCTCATTTGACGATATGTCAGAGGAAGAACAATTGTTTGTATGCATCTGAAGTCTGACTATTATAATATATTACTAATCAGCGATGTATGCAATGGAGAGGGAAAGGAACCGACCACTCTAGACCTTTATCTCCTGGCTCAGTTTCCTCATGACTTTCCTTTTTGGTGTCACGTGTCACGAGGTTCCAACTACTGTTCTTCAACCAGGAGATTAACCGTGAAAAGAATGTGCATCATCTATTGGAGCGAAGTAGATAGATAATATTACCGTTATAACGTCAGTTTAAAAACATGCGCTCTCCTGCATATGTTATTTCTTGTATGGGGGAGATTAACCGTGATCTAATTTTGTAACTAGGGTAGTATAAATGTGTGTATCAGTGTTATCGTTTTTGCTTTGAGAGTTAGTCAATGGAGATGCATGTATCCACGTGTATGACCTTATGACATCGACATTCATTCACAGCATCACCCCACTGCGTAGGCCTATCATTCCCCCGAGATTTTCTGCTGATTGGAGTACAGTAGTCTTCAGATGCCATGTGTTTGCTAGAAATGTCAGTAGTGAGAAAACCAATCAATGAAATCCAAATATCTGTTCTATTTGTGACTTGAATTAAATAAAAAATATTGAATAATTTGGAGTAAAAATAATGAATTTTAAAAATATGTTCAGTGCATTTGCTATCATGGTTTAAATTTTTTTACCTCAGTTTAGAGTGCTATGAAAAATAGTTCATTTTAAAAGAAATAGGAACGGAATGTGGCACACCATATACCCAATAATGTCTTCCTAAAATATAACTCTGGTAAAATAAAGCGCTCACATACCGCAACAGATTCTTTCGGCGTGCCATTCGCTTGTCTGCATTTCCAAATTGTTCGTCTTATAGTGTTATTTACTGCTAGAGCAAGAGCATTACATCCTTGCTGTGTTCTGGAAAAAAGTAGTTTTGAGGGGGTGTATTTTTAATTGTGTTAGCGTCGGAAAAAATAAAACAAATACGCTTTGCGTCATTCACTTCATTTATGCCTTCAATATTATCGCGTTCATAGGCACTTGTATTGAATAGGTCTATATTGTCATAGCTCTCTTTATTTCGATCTTCATCCTTACAGAAATCCATCTAGATTTCTCTGGCCAAATGGGCGATGCTCAATTTAGAATAATACAAAGAATGAAAATCCGAACACTCCGAACGAATCCATTCGGTTGAGTCCCTACTTCAATGAACGCTTCTGTATCGTAACTCTGAAGTAATCTAATAGTATTAAGTCCGTCATACGTGATTCTTTTCTCTCTTTCAGATGACGTTCTACATCCAGAATGTTGAGACAGAATTGGTTATGGACCTGAAGGCTCCCGAAGACGGCGATGCTTTTCAATTGATTATGTATGATTACCACGGAGGTCCCAACCAATTATGGGAATACAAGGATAGTATGATATACAGCAAAGAGAACGGGTAAGTATTCGGTATGTGAATGTTCTAAAACTACGTGTAATAATTCTACACTTCATACTGCAGGAGAATTAGCGGACAGCAATTATTGGTCTATTCAAAAACGTATACAGAGAATTTGGTCTATTTCGAAATACCCATACAATTTAGCCTTCTTAGTAATGTTCATGTTATAACGTCCATTGTTAAAATGGTACAAGGTAGTCCTACATGATCCGTGCTTAGAAAAGTCCATAGGATGTAATAGTTAATGGTATATAACGTCAATGCTTGGTTTAAAAGGCGACACGGTACGTACAGATATAGTACAGGATGGAAGAGAACTTATTAATTAATTCACAGGGGCAATATATCAAGTCAATACGAACAAATTTTGTCAAATAAGTTTTTTGATACGTCCAATAGTTTTGAAAATACGAAATGTAACGTGTTGCAACGCTGCAAAGAGTAGCAGTACTCCTTGAGGTCGTTGCTCCGCGTTGGGATGAGTGTAACTCCAATCATCCACTCCGCAAGACTTGCGAGAGGAGAATGTAAACAAACACGTATCTGTTCGATCAAATTACTGTAGATCAAAATGAAGAGTAAATATTCACAGAATTAATTACGCAAATAGTTTGGTTTTTAACAGTCTTTATTAAGCCACCGGCGTAGCTCAGTCGGCTAAGGCGCTTGCCTGCCGATCCGGAGCTGCGCTTGGGCGCGGGTTCGATTTCCGCTTGGACTGATTACCTGGTTGTGTTTTTCCGAGGTTTTCCCCAACCGTAAGGCAAATGTCAGGTGATCTATGGCGAATCCTCGGCCTCATCTCGCTAAATATCATTTTGCTATCACAAATTTCATCGACGCTAAATAACCTCGTAGTTGATACAGCGTCGTTAAATAACCAAGTAAAAAAACATTCTTTATTATTCCATAATTTTTTAACTCTAAATTTAATACTATGAAACTCATTTAATATTCACAGTATGTTGATTTCTTTGCTTTTTACGTAATTACAAAACAGTAAAGAATGTACATTCTTATCAACAAAACTATTTCCATTAATATTTCTTTACATTTGATTACTATTACGAATAGACATTCTGCAACCCAATCTCCATTTAAATTATTATATTTTAAGAAATTAAAAATAAATTAATTTAGAAAAGAAATTACGTTCACAGTAATGTTAAGTTAATCCCGAAAACACAATGTATATGATTATGTCTCGTGACCAGAATATTGTACGAAATGGAAATATAAAAATTGGAGATTTATCCTTCGAAGAGTTGGAAAAATTCAAATATCTTGGAGCAACAGTAAGAAATATAAATGATACTCGGGAGGAAATTAAACGCAGAATAAATATGGGAAATGCGTGTTATTATTCGGTTGAGAAGCTTTTATCATCCAGTCTGTTGTCAAAAAATCTCAAAGTTAGAATTTATAAAACAGTTATATTACCGGTTGTTCTGTATGGTTGTGAAACTTGGACTCTCACTCTGAGAGAGGAACATAGGATAAGAGTGTTTGAGAATAAGGTGCTTAGGAAAATATTTGAGGCTAAGCGGGATGAAGTTACAGGAGAATGGAGAAAGTTACACAACGCAGAACTGCACGCATTGTATTCTTCACCTGACATAATTAGGAACATTAAATCCAGACGTTTGAGATGGGCAGGGCATGTAGCACGTATGGGCGAATCCAGAAATGCATATAGATTGTTAGTTGGGAGACCGGAGGGAAAAAGACCGTTAGGGAGGCCGAGACGTAGATGGGAGGATAATATTAAAATGGATTTGAGGGAGGTGGGATATGATGATAGAGACTGGATTTATCTTGCACAGGATAGGGACCGATGGCGGGCTTATGTGAGGGCGGCAGTGAACCTTCGGGTTCCTTAAAAGCCATTTGTAAGTAAGTAAGTAAGTAAGTAATGTTAAGTACTTTATTAAGTGTTACGTATGTACAGTAATTTGATCGAAACGTATCTCGTGGATGAGACGTTTTGGTTCACGTTCTCCTTTTGCAAGTGTTGCGGAGTGGATGATTGCAGTTACACTCACTCCCGCTGCGGAGCAATGACCTCCAGGTGCACTGCTACTTTTTCAGCGTTGCAACAAGTTATATTTCCTATTCTAAAAACTATTGGACGTATAAAGAAACTTATTTCACAAAACTTGTTCATATTGACTTGATCAAATACTGCTGTGAATTAATGTAGGTCTACTAGGTTTCGTTCCACTCTGTAAAGGCCTTTTGTATACAGGGTGAGACACTTAAAACTATCATCTTAAATATCTCCTCTAACATTATTGATATTGACGAGCTGTTTTAGCTAAATTTAAGGGAACATAAGAACTCACAAATTTAGCACATAGAGAATGAAAATGATTAAGAAAGTATTTTCACCACAAAGTTTTATTTTTTTTAACGAGTACTGCGTGTTTACGATATTACGGCGAACTTAATCACTACATACGTTCTGCAAGAACAGCCGATATCAATAAAAACAATGGACGATAACTGTGCCAATATAAATTCTCTGAGAACCACAGAGATATAGCTAACATTCAATTTCAAGTTTATACCAACTCCCAAAGAGAAATTATGAGTATAACCCTAGATCATATATGTAACAGATTGCTCATCCCTATGTTAAAATTGGCAGCTCTTAGAAGAGAACAATCGCCAGGATCGCCACCCGTCCGCCGTAAACGAACGCGAGATGGCAGTACAGTCGCTAATACTTACTTACTTACTGGCTTTTAAGGAACCCGGAGGTTCATTGCCGCTCTCACATAAGCCCGCCATTGGTCCCTATCCTGAGCAAGATTAATCCAGTCTCTACCATCATATCCCACCTCCCTCAAATCCATTTTAATATTATCTTCCCATCTACGTCTCGGCCTCCCCAAAGGTCTTTTCCCCTCTGGCCTCCATCACTCTCTATATGCATTTCTGGATTTGCCCATACGTGCTACATTTCCTGCCCATCTCAAACGTCTGGATTTAATGTTCCTAATTATGTCAGGTGAAGGATAAAATGCGTGCAGCTCTGCGTTGTGTAACTTCCTCCATTCTCCTGTAACTTCATCCCTCTTAGCCCCAAATATTTTCCTAAGGACCTTATTCTCAAAAACCCTCAATCTCTGTTCCTTTCTCAAAGTGAGAGTCCAAGTTTTACAGTCGCTAATGCAAATCAATTTTTTTTTGCTAGTGCAAATCAAATGGGAGTTATGACGTGACTCCTTATGTAACAACTAGATGGCAGCATAGTAAACCTGACAAAAGTTGTTACCGTCAAACCCTATAAGGCCGAGCATTCTGGGTATATATGATCTAGGGTATAACTCATTAAAATGGTAAAGTTTTGTATGGATCTCACTATATTTCTTCCTACGGAGGGAAAGTCCATTTAAAACTTATTCATCAATGATTCTTTATAATACTGTACTGTGTGAAATCACTGTCGATAAAATAACGAATTAATTTATCTGAAGACTTAAGGTAAGGGTTCACTACATCGTATCGCACTCCTCGTACGAATCGCACGCAACGGATATTTTAAGTGCAGTGCGTTCACTGTAACGGCTCTACCTCATCGTCTCATCGGATTCCCCTATCAGCTGTTTAAAACATGACGTCGTACGATATTGGCATTGCTGAAAACAGAGGAGTTGAGGTCAGGTCTATTAATTATGACTGTTAGCGAATAAGTATTTGTAATTGCTTCATGCGTCTTAATTGAAGAGGAAGAAACGAAAGGAAATATTGGTTACATAATATATATGTAAGAAACGACTTGATTACTGTAATGGGAACGCCTCAAATTATATAATTCTTCGCAGTTTTCTACAAGCGAAATAAGTTTTCCGTCTGCCATTTTGGCGCGACACTGAACATGGTACAACATAATAGTAACAGTTGACCAATTAAAATTGATTTATTAAAGAAGGCCATGATCGAACGCATTGGAAAAGTTGCTCATCCGAGAAACGTGGACGGATTTGCCGAGAGGCGATGTGTGCGATACGATGTAGTGAACGCGGTTACATAATAATTACAGCAAAGATTGTCTTTTTCCGATCCGTGCGATTCGTCCGATGCGTGCGATACGATGTAGTGAACGCTTACCTTTATAGGACAGGAGTCAATTCGCATTGCTCTTCAGTCATTTTAAATACACGGAATAATAGTAATATACGTTACAAGAGTGGTATGTTGATGTTTTCATGTTCGAGGAAAAGATTGAAAAAGCGAAAGGTAGTTGAGCTTTTTTAATTTCCGAGAACATGAAAACAAACATACCGCTCGTGTATCGTACATTATTTTGTGCGAAGATCGTTTATTACATACCTGAAAGACGAATTTCTAATTAGTTGCAATGAAATCTCCCTGTTGGTTTATGTTTAATGACGCCAACTTCGGAAAACCAACATATCTTTCTTCGACATTGTTGCTATAAAATGTTTTCTGTGTTTATTATACTCCAGCAGGCCGTGATATACGTCTGTCTTTTTTTTCCCCCCAGTCTATAAATGCGAACTTAAAACAAACGGTAAGGTAATGTAATGATTTATTTTTAATTTTAATATTTTAACAATATTATTTATATAACATATTGCAGTAATAACATCGGCATCTGGAATCTTGTTGATTTTTTCACGGCTTCCTTAATGTTACTTGTATCAGGAATGCAATAAGTTTCGTGGAGTAGTAGACTTTACTTAATTTTTGCAAATATTTAAAAACAATAATTAACATTGCAATTTAGGTGAAATTGCAGTGGTAAGTTTCCAATTTATAATTATTACTATGTTAAACGTCTCTAAAAATAATACGTTAAAAGCCTAAAGCAGGAAAATGAATGTCGCGCTTAAGCGGTAAGAAGAGGGAAATTGTTATGTGTGTTACGTTGGGAATACTGAATGTGGTATTTCACACTTACCGCGTATTGGTTCTGTGCGGAAAACAAGCAAATACGCACGATCTCGCACAAAATTATTTTCATAGCTACAGAATTCTAACGACTTGTGAGTGAGTGAGTGAGTGAGTGAGTGAGTGAGTGAGTGAGTGAGTGAGTGAGTGAGTGAGTGTAAAATCAGGCACATTGTGAGAATTGCAACAAAGGCATTCAACAGGGTGAATAATTCAAGTCATAGGCCTAGTATACACGCTATATTTATAAATATAACGTTGTTACCTTGATTTTCAGACAGGTCCTCGAGGTGGACATGGCAACCGGTGATATCTCCACAAACGAACCACACGGCGGAATCAACCAGAAGTGGCACTTCGATAACGATGGCACCATCAGGTCGGAGTTGATGCGTTTGGTGCTTGATGTGCGTGGAGGCGGCACGGAGCCTGAAGATCCAGTCATCGTGTTTTTCAAACACGGAGGCAGCAACCAAGTCTTCAGGAAGGTGTCTGTAGACAACTGATCACCTGTTGACAGCAAGAGAGTTCACAAGTGTGGTGATAGACACAAAATGTGGTTCACGCTTTACAAAATAATGCCTTCATTACAAGCGCTGTTGTGAAAGTTGTGACAATAGAAGCAATAAAGCCACAGTTGTTTAAAATATGAGTGCGTAAATTTTCATATTACAATACGAGATTTGAAATTTGTCGAGTATTGTAATATGATGTTACGATAAGTAGGCTACATCACACAACTTTTTATCCACTTAGATAAAAAATTAATTTTGGATAAATCGTAAAACGCGAACGCCAGTAGGGGGAGTTATCTCTACCCTCGCCGCTCGGCACCTCGCTCGCCTGCTCTCTCTCTCTCTCTCTCTCTCTCTCTCTATCTGCCCCGCTTCGGTGGATCACTGCCTACCGCCTCGCAGTATTTCATATTTTACAACACATCACAACACAACCAAATTAATGTGCATTAGACAACAAGACATATCCAACGACACACATTACATTTCTGCAATACGTTATGGCAGTTCACTTGAACATAAATAGATTCATTTTCCCTTCTACCATCAACTCCTCTCGGTAGCCGAGAGGTCTAAAGCGTGACCAAAGAGCGTGCGTGCGTTTCGTTAGGAAGATCAACGGATCGAATACTGCCCTCCGCAAAGTCAAAAGGAAAAAAAAAAAAAAGAGAGAGAGACATCAAGCAGAGAGGAGAGACAGAGGGAAACAGGACGAAGTTCCTCTTTTGCTTCATAGATGCCGCATTCACTCTTTTTGTTCCATTTTCCTCCACTAGATGTCACCAACCCTAAACCCCATTTCCACTCTTTCCCGCTAGAGTGTGTGGTGAGCTTGTAGGGGAAAAGTGGAAAGGGGTCGTGGGCGGAGCTTAGCTTTCGCTGTTTTACGATTTGCCTTTTTTTAAATATATATTCTTCCTGCGAGAGGCGATTCATTTATGCTTGTTTAATTAATTCTCAACACCACAGGTTTTTGTTTATAACAGAACAGCAGTAGTAGGAGAAATAAACAAACTTTGTTAAAAGGAGTTCAAACTAGATCAGATATTAAAAATTCTGCAGTTGAATGTTTAGAACCATCGTAATACCGCGTCAACTGTAGGAATTAATATAACAAATTGTAAACATATTGTTGTTAATGTTTTTAATAAAAAAATTTCAATTCCATTTTTTTAATTTATTGTGTGGTTCACATTATGCAACCAGTTAGGTAATAGCAGTATCATTACGTAACGAGTTGCGTAATAGCAGTATCATTACCAAACTAGTTGCGTAATTAATGTTCACAACATTTTTATTAGTGATGTTAAGTCCACATTACATAATAAAAGTGGATAAAATAATAAAATCGTATCATTACATCTTCTCAGAGCATTCTGCAGCATACTATGTGTAAAGTCAAATTCATTCACGCCGTGCTTGTAGAAAGACGCTTCTTATATGCAGCTACTCCAAATTCAGGAGACAAGATTCGGTGACACCTTTAACTTCACTTTGAGAAAAGAATGAAATTCCGGGAGGGTAAGATCCGGATTGTAGGGAGGATGCTTAAATGTTTGAGCCCGTGATTCGTGCAGGAACTACGCTGATACGGGTTCAAGCTTTGGGTGAAACAACAGAACTCCACCCAAGTCAGTGTTTTGAAGCTTCCGTCTTAGTTCACCAAAGACTTTTAGTCGGTGTCTTGTGATAATGCAACCTGGCAGTGACTTGTAATTTGTTTGGTGGGGGGAGATAAGAATTTTGTCTTACTATAATATTGTATGGGGGAATTAATTAACTCTGCTATATTTAAACTACTTAAAACTGTTACCATTTACCACAAAGCCAATAGACTATCAGATCAAAACAGAACAGAGACTAATAATTAATGAGCAGATTTGAATTATGAAAAAAGTTAATTACATATTTACTATAAAGTTAATTTTAAATAAATATGTCATAAACATGATGTTACATGTTAATTTTCATGAAGTTTATGTAAACAATTTGAAAAAGTAAATATATTTTTAAAATTATGTTAAATCTCTTATTTTCTACCTTTTTTACTTCTGATAACAGCTTTAGTATTTACAATTGTGTAATCGGTAATGTTATAAAATGGTCAGGTGTAATAAGGAAATAAAGAGTATGTATATACAGTGTGTTAAAAAAAAAGTATCCAATATTTTAGGAGGTGATAGTAACTTATGCATCAAAACAAGAAAATAATGTCTAATAAACATGGGTCCTACAACATATACTTTCTGAGATCTGAACACTTGTTCATAGCAGGTCTCAATGTGACGTCCATTCATGGCAATGTATTCCTCTGTCCTTCGGCGTAAGAAATGACGCACTCTTTGAAATTGATATAGTTGGTTTTGATAACCAAAAGACTAGGGGATTTAGGTTTCGGGAACGAGCAGGCCAAGGTGTTGGACCTCCCCAATCAATCCAGCGGTCCTGAAATATCAGCGTCAGGTGTTCACGCTCATTGCCGAAAAAAATGTGCTGGTGTGCATCATGCACGAACCACATCTGTAGTCTTTGCTGACATGGCACATACTCCAGCAAGGTAGGCAATACGTTAATAAGAAAGTCCTGATAACGAGCCCCAGTTAATCTCTGTGGTAGCATGTATGGCCCTAATAATCTATCGCCAAGAACGCCTGCCCATATGTTGATTGAGAATCGGTGCTGATGCCTTGTTTCTTCAACTGCATGGGGATTTTCTTCAGCCCACACATGCTGATTACGAAAATTCACAGCACCATCTCTGCTGAACCCCGCCCATATCTGCAACCAGACTTTTGTTTTCAGCATTCCTTGCGACATATCAGTACTCCATGCCAGGAGTGTCAACTACGTATGAGCGTATTCCGAATTTCACCGGTGAGCAATCCGATGGCATCACGGTGTTCCGAATTCCACCGATGACGTCATTGATGCTCCACCGGTGTCGCACCGGTGCCATTAACTTGCAGAGGTGGTGGCAGTCTCCATCAGCCGCCATCAGTGAATCTGATTGGTTCTTGTATAGGGCGGGAATTAGCAGACGAATGACATCGTGCACTGTTGTGTCATGGCGGTGTGTTCTGCTTTAGTTCTGCTGTATTGTTTGTAATGAGCACAACGTAAAAACAATATGTTAATGGCTTATGAGCGAACATGTCAACGGATCCGTTATTACTACCGGTTCAAGAAATAAGTTGTTTATACCCTATCTTTTCTTTGAACGAGATGGGAGTACGAAAATTTCGCAAAATTTTGCTAGCGTAGCACAGACAACAACTTGTACAGTCGCCATGACGGCCATCGATCCTTCCAGCAGTTTTGTTCCTTATTTCGCTGCAACGTGACGTCATAGATGCCACCGGACCGGTGAGATTCGGAATACGCTGTATGATTATCTGGTAGCCTGCTGTATTGTAGGGCAAAAAATGTATTGCCATGAATGGACGTCACATTGAGCACCTCCTATGAACAAGTGTTCAGATCTCAAAAAGTATGTGTTATAGGATCCATGTTTATTAGACATTTTTTTTTTTTTTGTTTTGATGCATACTATCACCTCCTAAAACATTGGATACTTTTTTTAACACTCTGTGTACAGAGTGGAAGGGAGCCGATGTGATTCTACATGTTAAATGTAACAAAACTTCTATTACGCTTTTCCTTCGATGAAGCACCGTTAAGCAGGAAAAAATGGTCTTTGCCTAATGTTTGCAGCGCTCTACTGCGATAATGGTCCGAGAAAAATGGTTGATTGCTATACAAGCAGGTAGGTAAACACAATCTGAACAATGTCTTGAATCATTTTTTCATATCAAACCGTTTAGCCATTAATTTAAATTGAATAGTTGCGAAAATCGTTAAAATAAATTTTTTATTTATTTTATTGGGTTATTTTACGACGCTGTATCAACATCTAGGTTATTTAGCGTCTGAATGATATGAAGGTGATAATGCCGATGAAATGAGTCCGGGGTCCAGCACCGAAAGTTACCCAGGATTTGCTCCTATTGGGTTGATGGAAAACCCCGGAAAAAACCTCAACCAGGTAACTTGCCCCGACCGGGATTCGAACCTGAGCCACCTGGTTTCGCAGCCAGACGCGCTAACCGTTACTCCACAGGTGTGGACGTTAAAATAAATGTCGCAATACAGCGCACTGTCGCGCGTCACCCACTGAGATACTCTCAACTTACAACTTTTCAAGTATGCAGGAATTTGTCCTGATCAGAGACTTTTAATCTCTCCCAATAACGTATAACATGGAGATAAATTCCAACCGAATTGGATGAAATTATCATAGTATCAATTATTAAGAAAATGAGATAGGCCTATTAAGAATAGTGAAAATTATGGAAGTACCAAGTCAACTGAATTCTGGTTACAACATACAGGGTGTTTCCGGGCTGATGTTACAAACTTTCAGGGATGATGGGGAAGGGCACATGTATCAATTTGAGATAAGAAACCCTGGCCCGGAAATGACTGAGTCGAAAGTTATAAGCAAAAATAGTTGTGTGGAAATGGAATTGTAATTTCGCAACACGTGCCCTTCTTCCCTTAACCTTTGGAACAGTCGTGGAAAGATGGTATGGGCCGGATGTCTCCTACATAGGTACTTGTCCCGATACAATCTGTGAGCTTGTCTACTGTTCCCATTGGCTCATCCATTGTTATTTGTTAGTTGTTATTTTTTTCTCCTCTCTCTTCTTCTTTTTTTCTTTTTTTATTATCTTGATATATTACTTAATCATTTGTATTTGTATGCCATTTAGTACGACTTTGCTAATCAACATTTTATGTCTTGTAACCCACATGTATTCTCCTATTAGTATATTAACTGTATAATATATCTCAAGTGAATTAATCGTCGAATTTATCTCGAGCATTTTAGGTCTTATAAATTGTGTGTTTGTGTGTGTGTGTGTGTTTGTGTTTGTGTATGTGTGTGAGTGTGTATATTCCCCTTATGTTATGTAACTGATTTTGATTATGTGTAATTGTCTACTTTATTTTATATATTATGTAACCGATCTAGACTATTTGTAATTGTATATTATGTAACTGATCTTGACTATTGTAATTTTCTACTATATTTTATGTAATTTCTAAGGTATTTTCTTTTGTGTTGTTTTGTAATCTAATTTTGTATTTCATGTATATTATTGAAACCAGGTTGAGTGGAAGAGAAGGCCTCATGGCCTTAACTCTGCCAGGCAAAATAAACCTACTACTACTACTACTACTACTACTACTACTACTACTACTACTACTACTACTACTACTACTACTACTACTACTACTACTACTACTACTATTCGAAAATCAGGTCTGCATATTTCGCTCTCGTGTAGACCTTCATTTCACTACAGCTGATCGACTTGACACTGCAACTTGTACACATACACTGCTGTCTACAGACGTGCATATCAGGACCGACCATGTCATTTACACATTACGCTATCTACATTGCTTTAGTGTAGTTTCCTGTCCCCACCCCTCAGAAAGCGTACTGAACGAAATACTGTAGGTAGACAATGTAAACAACGTCAGATGGATACAGTATGTGTAAGATGTACAGATAAATACACATAAATAAGGTGTACAGAGGAATAAAATTATTCCATTTACACACAACTATTTTTGCTTGTAACTTTCCACACGGTCATTTCCCGACCAGGGTTCCTTATCTCAAATTGATACATGTGCCCTTCGCCATCATCCCTGAAAGTTTGTAACACTAGCCCGGAAACACCCTGTATATGATAATATCCTTCTTCTCTCTAAGGACTGAGAACTTGTTCTTAAGTAGAATATTATTACTTACTTACAAATGGCTTTTAAGGAACCCGGAGTTTCATTGCCGCCCTCACATAAGCGCGCCATCGGTCCCTATTCTGTGCAAGATTAATCCAGTCTCTATCATATCTCACCTCCCTCAAATAAATTTTAATATTATCCTCCCATCTACGTCTCGGCCTCCCTAAAGGTCTTTTTCCCTCCGGTCTCCCAACTAACACTCTAGGCCTATATGCATTTCTGGATTCGCACATACGTACTACATGCCCTGCCCATCTCAAACGTCTGGATTTAATGTTCCTAATTATGTCAAATGAAGAATACAATGAGAATATTATTAATCCCAAAAAATAATTACATTATCACTATAATAATGGTTTATTTTAACTGGCAGAGTTAAGGCCATTCGGCCTTCTCTTCCACTCAACCAGTATGATAGAAAAGTACTACAATGCTATGAATATAACATAATTAATACAATACAATTCAAAGCAATACAATACTACAATACAAGACAATATAATACATAATTAATATAATACAATGACAATTCTTTTCATCTTCACAACACCAATAAAATAATTATGTAATAATAATAATAATAATGATAATAATAATAATAATAATAATAATAATAATAATAATAGTCATACCTAAATTAAATTAAATTATTCAACTCGATCACAATTATAACTTCAATTTGACTGCGCCCGTAAGAAATCGTTTAGACTTTTCTTGAAAGTGGTCATTGTCTGGCAGCCCCTAATCTTCTGAGATAGAGAATTCCATTCACGGGGGACTGAGACAGTAAAAGAGGATGAATAGTGGGATGTTCTATGGGCAGGAATTGCTAGGATTTGGCTCTCCTGTGACCTGGTGTTTAGATTGTGATTGCAGGATAAGTAGTTAAACCGGGAACGAAGATAATTTGGAGTAGACGTGTGGAGAACTCGAAACAGAAGAGAGAGCGAATGAAGTGTTCTACGGTTACTAATTTGCAGCCAGGATAAAGATTTGAACGAGGGTGTAATGTGGTCAAATTTGTGAGCATTACTGATGAATCTGACACACATATTGTGCACACGCTGCAGCTTGTTCGAAAGGTCAGTTGTCAAGTTTGTCAAGTCACTATTCTAACATAGTAATTGGAGAAGAATAAAATACCTGTCGTTGGGCAGAAAACAATGAATGAATTAATTAATTAATTTATAGTGATCTCCCCAAGGCTAACTCATGGGTAAGCAATCGAAAGGGCCTATCTTCCTCAGAATGGACCAATGCTTTAAAAATGTCAAGCAATATTTTGGCGGTTCTCGCAATACCGGGCAGAACTCTAAGCACAACCCGCTGCCGTCATCCAGACTGTAGCGAGCTTGAAACACTTGGACACGTGCTTGGACAATGCCCCAAAGGCGAGCTGCTGATCAATGCTAGACATCATCGTGTACGACATGCTTTGGCAATATCGTTAAAAACTTTAAATTGGGAGATTCATGAGGAAGTACATTGTGTATCATCAGATGGTTCTTTTAGATGGGCAGACATTATTGCTATCAACGGACGCTTAAAACGGGCTCTTGTTCTTGACCCTACTATCCGTTTCGAAAGAAACCTAAATCAGGCCACCGAGGTTGATATTGAGAAGAAGTCCACATATGAACCTTGTCTGCCGTATCTTTCTCAAAAGTATAACGTCCCTCTTAAACAATGGTCCGTCATTGGTTTGCTGTTTGGCAGTAGAGGTTCAATCACAAAATTCACGTGGAATTATCTTAAGGAATTTCACATTCCTTTTGATTATGTAATGTCTATTCTTATAAATATTATCAAGGATTCTCTTCAAATATTACATCATCATCTCTATTTCAATTAATCAACTTATATTTGCCTTCAACAATTAACTTTCTTTTTTCTTTAATGTATCACATCACAGTTCTTGGTCCAATTTTATTCTTGATTTATATAAATGATTTGTTATTAACAGATTTACGCAAATATAATGGGGTTATATATTCATATGCGGATAAAACCGTAATTCTTTTTGGTGAACAATCTTGGGAAGGCACTTATATTAATGCGAATAATGGATTACATGTAATTAAAGAGTGGTTTGATTCAAACGCTCTTTCCTTAAACACATCCAAAACAACTGTTGTTCCATTTTCACTAAGGTCCAGTGGTCTTCAATCTCCTCAATCTTCCTTTAGGCACAAAATTCATCATTCAGATTGTTCTTCTCAAAATTGTGATTGTCCCATATTAACCGAATCCTCAGAAGTTAAGTATTTAGGCATTACGATCGACCAACACTTACGATGGAACAAATATATTACATATTTATGCAATAGATTACGTAAAACAATTTATATCTTTGTTATACTTCGGTCATATTTACCAGTTAATATTTTACGTCTCATTTATTTAGCTTTATTTCAATCCATTCTCCAGTATGGAATTTTAGGGTGGGGAAATGCTTGTAATTCTAATCTCACTCCACTAATACTTATTCAGAAAAGAATCATTAAAATATGCCTTAATAAACCAATTGATTACTCATCCGAGCTTTTGTTTACTGATTTTGATGTTTTGAAAATTAAACAGATTTATTATATTGCCTTATTAATCTTCATACATAAAAACCGTAATAAATTCAAATTGTATCATCATAAATATGGAACTAAAAGATCCGATTTTATACGACTAGAGGAACCAAAGTGTTTCACAAGCACAGCTCTGAGCCATGGTACCTACTTTGGTCCAAGGTTATGCAATAAAATAATTCATAAATATCCAGATTTGCAAAATTTTAGTATCAGGAATTTCAAAAATAGCGTTAGGAATTTAATTTTTAAAGAATATATATTGATTTAATATGTATATGTATTTGTATGACTTAAATTGTTAAAATTGAAATTGTATTTTTAAATTTAATTTAATCCTGTAATTTTTTTTTCTTGACCCAGTTTGTGTCAAAAAATTATCTTTGTGTTTATCTTTGTGTTAGATATCTCCCTGAGCACGAGTTTTTTACTCCTTCAGGGAAGAACTAAGATTGTATTTCTGTCAATGTTATTTTATTAACAATAAACAATAAACATTATTGTACATGTTTATTGTATTCAGGACCCTTGTGGTCACTCAAAATTCTTTAAGCTGATGTCTATAATTTAGAAATTTATTATTGAATGAATGAATGAATATGTAGAACCTCGAGTTATTTAGTAAGGTACAGTTGAACATAAACTATAGGGTAGATGACGACTTTTATTACAACTAGGCATAAAGAAGTAAATCACGTTACCAACTGTACATGGCTGTTATGGCGCAGCCCAGTAAGTTGTTTGCCACGTGATGCAGAACGTCTTGTAAACAAACTTTCCAGGATCAGAAATCTTTGCCGTCCTTGGGGTCAAGTGTGGCAGGTTGTTCGAATATTTAGCTGATGTCACAGTTCCGACTAATTCTTGTGTACTTGCGTAACAAACAAGTGGCTTGGACTGTCAAACATACAGGATGTTGTAACTCTCAACAGCAAGGCTCTTCAGATGCCTATATATCATAGCGTTATATCCTTATTAATAACAAAGCGGAAACCAAACATGTTTACAAATAAGTAAAAATTGTTAGCAAATATTTTCAGACGTACTTTTAAAAAATTGAATTCCAGTTAAAGTCTCTACAAGCATGTCTTGTTACGAATCCTTCAAATAAGCCTCGGAATGGGACTGATTCTCTGGCACGACCATGATACTCGGGAGGAAATTAAACACAGAATAAATATGGGAAATGCCTGTTATTATTCGGTTGAGAAGCTTTTATCATCCAGTCTGCTGTCAAAAAATCTGAAAGTTAGGATTTATAAAACAGTTATATTACCGGTTGTTCTTTATGGCTGTGAAACTTGGACCCTCACTTTGACAGAGGAACAGAGGTTAAGGGTGTTTGAGAATAAGGTGCTTAGGAAAATATTTGGGGCTAAGAGGGATGAAGTTACAGGAGAATGGAGAAAGTTACACAGCACAGAACTGCACGCATTGTATTCTTCACCTGGCATAATTAGGAACATTAAATCCAGACGTTTGAGATGGACAGGGCATGTAGCACGTATGGGCGAATCCAGAAATGCGTATAGAGTGTTAGTTGGGAGGCCGGAGGGAAAAAGACCTTTAGGGAGGCAGTAAGTACAAGCATGTATGCAATCCTTGTCAGAGAGAATACATTACCAAGTCATAGAAAACAGAGTTACGTAAGTATTGAATGAAAATAATATATGGTTACATTTACGTACTAATATGGGATGAAATCTGTTTTGTGAAGTTCACAGTAACCGCAGAGGAAGAGAGATAGCCTACATGCTGCATTGCAACATATTCACGGCCACAAACTCTTAAAAGCTTCCACAGAATGATACTAAGTAACAGGAATCTTATGCAAATCGATATTTTCTACTTGATAAACAAACCCACTCGAAAATTTCGTGTGATAATGCAATAACCACATTTTTTATCCAGTCGTAATTGAGTCAACTCTCGGTTTCTCGCCAAGAGACATCAGAATTCGAGCACCACTGTTAGGTACCGGAAAAGTGATCTGGGCTTGTTGTCTGCCGTCTTTTGATAGGAATTTCTCATACTATTGTTCTGATTTTGTTCATATTCAGTATCTACGAGCCAATTTGTACATGAACAACGCGTATGAAATATAATAATTTTAATACAGAAGTTATTGTTGTTTATGTGAAACCAAAAATATAAAATGGCGATTAAGTTGAAATCGGCTTAAACGCTTCTTTATTACTTTCTTTTCTCCCACTCCATAATACGAAGAGGTAGATAATTAAATAATCTGGATAGTATGTCCTTAGCTCCCTATTTCTCGGAGAAAATTATTATTATTATTATTATTATTATTATTATTATTATTATTATTATTATTATTATTATTATATTGTTGTTGTTTAGTCAATTGTCTGAAGACAGGTTTGAACATCATAAATAACACCAATAAGGCATCACTCATGAAGCAACTAGGCTAGGGGATAATGGGGTAGGGTAACCAGTTCCTTTCCTCCTCCATTGCATACATCGCGGATTAGCTACACATTCCTCTAATGAGACTTCAGATGCATACAAACAATTGCTCTTCCTCTGACACATCGTCAAATGAATTATATTATATTATATTATATTATATTATATTATATTATATTATATTATATTATATATTTTAGTTGGTTATTTAACGACGCTGTATCAACTACTAGGTTATTTAGCGTCGATGAGATTGGTGATAGCGAGATGAGGCCGAGAATTCGCCATAGATTACCTGGCATACACTTTACGGTTGGGGAAAACAACGGAAAAAACTCAACCAGGTAATCAGCTCAAGCGGGGATTGAACCCGCGCCCGAGCGTAACTTCAGACCGGCAGGCAAGCGTCTTAACCGACTGAGCCACGCCGGTATTACATCATATCATATATCATATCATATTATTATTATTATTATTAATATTATTATTATTATTATTATTATTATTATTATTATTATTATTATTATTATTATTATTATTTTATAAGTAAATCCAAAATAGTTGAAAACACTGATTTTTTTCAATTGATTTTTAGGCGGCGGAATAACTTTTGCACCTTAAATCGCTTAAGGAAGTAAAGCTGTGCAGATTTCCTTCAGGTAAAATGCCCCATTATACAGGGACATCATTTTATTTTTACTTCAATTTTTATTGTATCTGATTTTTTTAATGAACTTCACTCCCACCCCTCTACTAGTAAACTTCCAATGGTTCTCCACACAGAACAGAGGACCCGTGTGCAGTACTGCGTTACTGAGTATAGTACGTTCCAGAAATATGTTCGCGTTTTCCAGTGACGAAAGAGTTTTCAATATTGAATCATATTTTTGCACAGGTACTGTCGTCCGTTTGCCTACGTCGCATTCCGGTTTCCCCCACCTGCTTCTGTTCGCCCCTCTGTAAAGTCTAGTAGCTGGGCTGTCTTAGCTCTTTTCTGAAAACATTAATTTCTGTTAGGAATTGGACGTCTACGTAATATTATACAACTGTTTAAAATAACTTAAATAAAAGGGCCTCGTTAAGTAATTAACTGTCACGTGATTCCCCCTCCTTTCTACGACCCTGCGACAAAACCAGTTGGACGGACAGTAGATAGGATGTCTGAGTAATTTTGTCTTTTCGGATCGGGCAGAAGTGAAGATTGAATTTACAGTACGTAAGGTACTCTTTTATAGAGTAGGTACAGAATTATTTCAACATGAGTTACTAGTACGAAGGACGAAACTGGTAATTGGAATTAGGTACAATAGTCTATAGTGCGATAATATGCACATTAGAACTGAAGCCTGTATCGAAATTAACGGCCACCATTTTCAAAAATGTGTTTAACTATCCATATTATGATTAGTTTTCAATTTAACTTCATTCTCTATATTGTACGCTAATGTGCTGTAACAGTACAATATACACCGCATAATGAATACGTCCGAATGGATAGCTCTATTCGTGAGTAAAAACACTAAGTGTTAATACAGTACTGTATTTTGATTAAACAAAAACCTAATGAAAATTATCAAACTCAAAATCGCGATACTTCCTAGTTTACGTAAATGGATGAACTACTTTTCTTCCCTCCTATACCTAGTAGAGTGATTTGTATTTTACGCCAGTATCATCGAACTCCAGTCTTGGAAGGGGGAGCAAGCGGTGTTTCCGGTTGTAGACCTTAATCCAAGGATATAGCCAGGTTAATATTAAAAATGTTAGTAAAAATAAAATGATGTCCCTGTACAAGAAAAGAGGCGAATGAAGACAACATTTAAGTTATAACCGCTATTAGGTGAAACTACCGCTGATGTAGTTCCGATGATTTCAGAAGTGAAAATCGTTGAATTTATAGGAAATTTTTTGTGAAGATGCAGTTGATCGTACATGTAAGGTATAACAAAAGTTTAAAGTAACCAAGCGTAACTTGTGATAGATTCGTATATGCAAGGTGTATTTAAGAGGAGTACGAAGGGAACTCCGTCGGCGTTAGTTTAGCCCACTATTACTCCGATATCAACTCCTGATAGCACCACGCACGACAAAGATTATGATTTCCGACGAAAGAAAAGAGTGTGAACATTTCAGTACAAAGTTTCCTACCTGTAACAATACACGGTGATCTATGAATATTGGTTACACAAATTGTAAATGGATATAATTAGAGATCAGTGGAGAAAAGTAAAATAATTTCATTATTTATCGTCCGGAATGGCATTGAAAATAAACAAACAAACCACTTCATTACTAATAAGCTTTGAAGGTTATGTAGGACAATAACGACTAATGGAAAGTAATTACGGCCCTACTTCTTTTTTGTTTTGTTAATCACTTGTCCAAGCTTGACGTGAAAGTAAGGATTTTACCTCTGAAGAAGAACAACTTAATAAAACTTACCGCGTTTTGAATATCTGAAGATTTTTCCACTTTTAGCTACGACACAATTTATGGAACTCCGTACTGAAAGCCACAGAAATAACCGCCCGCTGAGCTGCATTCGAACACGTACGTACTGACACAGAAGGAAGACTGTAGCTGACATAAAAGATGCTATAGGAATGCACTAGATCCGTGAATCCATGCGCACAAAACAGTGAGTTTAATCTATTACTGCACATTTGAATCAACTGGTTGATGTCCAATACCTCGAAATCTGTTCATCATCTAGAACTCTCTTAGGCTGCAAAGCTGATAGATCTAATGGTGAATCCTACTTATAACGTCTATAATTTGTCATGCAAAATACAGCCTAAAGAGGAAACGTTCTGGTGCTACAGAATTTCCAGTTCAACAGTTTCATAGCAATACAAATTTTCAGCATTCGTTATGCAGGAAAACTGGTTCTGGGCTTATCGTCTATCTGTCTCTGTCTTTCTATCTGTCTGTGTATGATTCTGCCAAACGATTTCTGTTAAACTATTAGACGGATTTTGTTCGTATTCATTATCTACGAGTATTTTCATCCGGGAATTCGTAAATTTTACTGTGGCCGGGAGGAAAAAGTTAAGTAAAAATTTTATACTTTTCAGGAGAGCAGTAGAAAGATTGAAATTGGTGTCAATTATAGAGTTTTTTTTATTTAAGAGGTTTTTCCTGGGTATTATTTGTTTATATTTCTTCTAAAATAGGTTATGTTGCTCATTTAACAATTTTCTTGATTATTTCCAAAAATAGCCGCACTTAAGCCCTTTTAAGACTAGAATTGAAACTGAGTAGAAGAGACTATTTAAACATAAGACCTTTTTCATAACGACATAAATGAGAAATGTAAATTATTAGGAATGCAAAATAGATCTTAAACAAATTATAGGACTGTTTACCTGGTGCTTTAAGTTTTAAAAGGAAAGGCCATCAGTATGTGATAAAATAGCTAAAATACAAGTTAGACCTTTTTAATAGGGAAGCATGGAAAGTAAACATGTGATGGTTTGTAAGGAATAAAGTATTAAATATACTTAAGTTCTTTATTCTGTGTGTGCTCGATTCAAAAAGTACAAACTTAGGACATTTTTTGGTAACGCTCTATAGATCCAGTCAGGAGTCTTACTTGACTTTAACCGTTTTACCAGATTGTAGAGAATTGTTTCCGCTTTCAGAATATATAAAAATCTCATTTTCACAAAAATTGACTTAAGACACAGTGTTCATTGTAGTCTTCTTTTGACTTCTTCATGTTTCTACACCCCAAGTATTTGAAGATGTCCACTTGTTCTACTGCCTCGTTTCGAATTCGCAAGTTTACCTTCTTCATTTTTCTTCCGATAACCATGAAGATTCTGAAAATATTATGCATAACAATGTCAATGAGGCTATTGTTGCATCCAGCGGATATTTGTAAAACTTGATCAACAAATGAATAATTAACGGGTTGATAAGCTAAGTTAGAGAGTTGCGCTCGGGCGTGGGTTCGATTCTCAGGGATTGGGCTGATTACCCAGTTGGATTTTTCCGAGGTTTTTCCAACCGGAAGGCGAATGTCAGGTAATCTATAGCGAATCCTCGGTCTCATCTTGCCAAATATCATCTCGCTATCACCAATTCCGTCGACGCTAAATAGTCCAGTAGTTGATACAGCGCCGTTAAATAATCAAAATAAAAAAATTAGAGGCTGCGATGTTCGAGAAACACGACGAAGATTTACAAAATTCACAACTTCAGCAAATCAATAGTAACCGAATGAATATGCGAGGGTTGGAGAAACAGGCAATTAATCCTGCATCCTGTATTTTTAGTGGGTTATTTTACGACGATTTATCAACTGCTGTGGTTATCTAGTGCAGCGTTGTCAGACACAGCCTAAACGGAGCGGAGCGCTCCACTATAACTCGTTGCGAGCTCCGGTGCTTCCACAGACATAAGCAAGTTCACGCTCCGACTGGACGTCTCTAGCACCACAACCGGTTTCGGAGCTTACAACTCTGACACTACTGATCTAGTGTACTATGGATGATATGAGGGGGTCAGAAGCAAAGGGGTACAAGTGACATTTCTAAGAACATGGGTTAGATGCAACCAGGGCAAGTTAAAACATTTAAAATTTTAGTGGCAAAGGGACACATCTTTTAACCACACCACACAATAAAAGCGAAATAAAAAATTTCACGGAATTTACGAAATATGAAGTACTTTCAACTACATTTTCTCACAAATAACTTAAGTTCACTTATAACCCTTTGCTTCTGATCCCCTCATATGAAAGTGATAATGCCAGCGAAATGAATCCAGTATCCAGCGCCGAAAGTTAAATTTGCTCTTAAAGAGTTTATGGAAAACCCCGGCAAATATTTCAACCTGGAACTTGTTTCATGCATCCTGAGTTCACCCAATATTATTCCTCTACAGTTCTCGCATTAATTACTCTTTTCCCCCTTAAATATAGTATACCAATCCAATTTTCTATGTTAGTGTTACACACCTGGATATACTGTACACGGTGATTCCAAAAAGACTATACAACTTTGTAAGCTTATAGAAATTTATTTAGAAAACATACAGATTTGGTTTTAATGCCATGTAATAGCAAAACTCACCAAGTTGTCACTCAGTGTGGTTCCATGTGACTTCCGTTGGTCATACGGCAGACATCCCACATGAACTCAATTTCTTGCCAAACTCGCTGCAGCATATCCGGCGTCACTAACTCAAGTGCGGCGGTGATTCGGTTTCTGGGCTCAGCGAGATTGGCAGGCAAGGGTGGAACGTACACTTAATCTTTAAGGAACCTCCATAAGAAGAAATCAAGAGGTGTCAAGTCGGGGGACCGAGGTGGCCATGATGTCGGTTATTTACTTTATTAGTGACGTGGAATATCAACTCGTCGCTAAAGATCACGTGGTTCAATAACGTTTCATCTTCTTCAATTCTATGAAGTATTTATACACAGAAATCCCGTCGATCCCTCTTATCTTCATCAGTAATGTGTTGCACCATCGTAAATCGATATGGTTTTAAGTGCAAACGTCTCCTTAAAATGCGCCAAACGGTTGGTTGTGGAATCCCAGTCTCATGAGAAGCACGCCGCGTTGATTGTCTAGGACTTCGAACAAAGCTTTCCCTCACTTGTTCGACCACAGCATCAGCCACACGTGAACGTCCGGGAGATTTGGCATGGGTAATAGAACAGCCAGTTTCAACAAAAGTACGGTGTCAAGAATAAATTGTTGACCTGGTAGGAGGATCCTTGCCATAGTGGGTACGAAATCTACGCTGAACCACTGTCGCAGATTTCGTTTCTTCAAACAAAACACACAGTGAGCTCGCTCTGTACCTGTAAAATCAGCCATTTTGAAATAATAATGATGATAATAATAATAATAATAATAATAATAATAATAATAATAATAATAATGATTTATTTTAGCTGGCAGGGTTAAGGCCGTAAGGCCTTCTCTTCCACTCAACCAGCAAAAAGAGTATATACATATGCATAAACTTACAAAGAATTCAACAATTTGATTTAGATTAGAGTTACATGTATACAAGAGTTATTTACGAATTAAACAACAAAATACTATGAACTATTAATTAAACACTGAAATAAACTGTATAGCAGAATTAAGCTAAAATACATAGAATGTTAATATATTTCAAATAATATTAGATAATAGAAAGAGATTATTATGAGACAATTTTGAAAGTACAGCACAATCAGGATGATGTCTAAAAGAAAGAAGTAACAATGTAGTCAGTGATAGTTTAAATCAATATGATTGGAGTGAAATGCTAATAAGGTTATCTTTTAAGCTGTTCTTAAAGGTGTTTATTGTCTTGCAGCCCCTAATACTTTGTGACAAGGAATTCCATTGACGCGAGGTGGATACTGTAAAAGATGATGAATAACAAGATGTTCTATGAAGAGGTATACTTAGCGTGCCACATATAAGTGATCTGGTATTTACGTCGTGGTTAGAGTATAGATAAGAGAAACGAGACGAAAGGTAATTTGGTGTTAAGGTGTGCAGAATTCGAAAGAGTAAAGACAAAGAATGTAAAGTTCTGCGTTCTTTAAGTCGGAGCCACGAAAGATTGCGAAGTACGGTGATATGTGGTCATATCGTCGGATGTTGCACACGTATCTGACGCACATATTCTGAGCTCGCTGTAACTTGACTGACAGTTCAGAACTTAGATCACTTAACAAAACGTCACAATAATCGAAGTGCGGCATTACTAGGGTTTGTACTAGGGTAAGTTTTAGTTGCTGGGGCAAGAAGTTTCTCAAGCGACTCAAAGAGTGAATGGAGGAACAGATTTTTTTTATCGTTTCTTTAACTTGAAAATTCCAACTTAGATTATTATCAAAAAAGAAGCCAAGATTTTTTACGACAGATGAATAAGGGATTAACTATGTTAGAGCAAGTGGTGACAGAACTAGGTACTACAAAGCTATGTCAGTGAAAACTTGATGAGTTTTGCTATCAGATGGCATTGCAACCAGTTTCGTATGTTTTCTAAATAAGCTTACAAAGTTGTATACTCCTTTTGGAATCACCGTGTATACAGAATGAATCGTAAGTAATGTTATTAATTTCGAGGGGTTATTCTTTGAAATATTTCAAACAAAAAAGTTTAATACAATTTTGCTTCTTTTTGCTTCCTTTTCGAGAGAAAAAAATATTTGATATGAATCATTTCATAGAGTATTTTGGAAGAGCTACTGAATTAATTCCCAATATGCTTAGTCAATTTAAGACAGCAATGTGTTATGATAATAAATAATTCAAATAATTTTAGTTTTGTCCTTTAAATGTGCAGAGATTTTATCTGAACCAATGTAGCTTTTCGTTTTGAAAAGGGATTTTTAAGTGTTACATAATTGTTCTGATCAGATTTCTTCACATTTAAAGGACAAACATAAAATTCTTACAATCATTTATTATTACAATATACTGCACAAGATATGTCCGGCCAGCATATCGTGCCAAAGATCGCAGGTTCGCATCCCGGCCACTGCAGTCAATTGAGCCTGTGGTAAAGGATGGGGAGGGCCCATGTAAAATAATTGGCGTAATGGTACGCATGGAAGCTGACGGGGTTTCAGTTGACTGCAGTTGAAATGATTTTGCTCCTTTTTAAGAAAAAAAATTACAAAAAAAAATATTATTTTAATCAAGTGCAATGTCCTTATTGTTATATAAAATTAAAGAATATCAACTTGTTTTATATATAACATACAATTTATAATATATTATATCACGTCATGACCATAATACTAGCTGGCCACTATAATGGATGCATGGCTCCTAAAGATTATGTGCAGGCTTCGAGACTTCGGACCCAATAGAGCAGTTCAGTGGGAAATCCGCATAACGGCGTGCTGAGTATAGTGGTAAAGCGTACAGTGGGTGGGGGTGCTGTAGAATGAATGCCAACAAATACGCAAAAAAAAAACGCTCTGGATTTGAAGGTTCTGACGAATAATTTGGTTTTCATACAAACCCATTTTCAAACTTTGTCTGAAACTATTACACGGTTACAAAAGTCAGAGCAAGAGATGTCGGAAGCCCTCAAATTAATTTAGGAAATGACGCAGAGAATTAATGAGACACCAAATACACCGGTTACTGAACGTGTAAAACAGAAGTGGAAATCAATTTTGTGTAAAAATGACGGATATGGAACATTGTGTAACATATCAGTGGGCATAGAGTCACCCGAGAATAAAGGACTGCCTCTTAGAGACTGCAATGATGTTAGGTTTCTTCGTTTTGCTCCTATCACGTCATGCGACGTAGAGCGCAGCTTTCCACAGTACAAACTTTGGCAGATAACCGAAAAAGATTTACGTAGTAGGTACATTGTAATTCGGTACTGTAACTGCACTTCCTAAAGACGACCAATAAGATAAGTGAAAAAATTAAAATTGCTACATGCTTATTTCCACCATTAACACTGTGTATAATTAAACACAAATACTTATAAAAGACAGGAGAATAAATGCTTTTCACATTCTTTTGAAATTGTCATTGTGTGTTTCCCCATACTACCGTACTCTACTCTAAATATCAACGTTGTTACCTCAACACATCTCTACCTACCTGCAGCGAGTCAACATCCTATAGTGCATACATAATAAACTTATTGTATTGGGTCCAAAGTCTCGAAGCCTGGTTATGTGTTACATTTGTTCTGATCACATTTCTTCACATTTAAAGAACAAACATAAAATTCTTACAATAATTTATTATCATAATACACTGCTCTCTTAAATTGACTGAGCATATTGGAAATTAAATCAATGGCTTTCCCAAAACGCGTTATGAAATGTTTAATATAAAACAGTTTTTATCTCGAAAAGGAACCAAAAACGAGCAAAAATGTTATTAAAACTTTCTGTTTGAAATATGTCAAAGAATAACCCCTTGAAATTAATGAGCTTACCTAGGGTTCACCCTGTATAAATGATGTGAAGGACGTCTGACGTGTAGTGCATCAATGACGTACTTTTTACAATAGACCGGTTCTTCCCCGAGCTGACCTCCATAGATGACAGCGATCAAGGACCAGTCCTTTCCATTCGCTACGTGCCCTGACTACTGTTCCAGGAACCAAAACACCTCAGATGCTGTGTACTCTTGTTAATTCCCTGCACAAACAAAGCAAGCCCTTGTTGTAACAGCACAAAACCTTCTCCAGGGAATCACAAGCACTATGCTAACAGAAATTATGTAATCATAATCGCTATAGAGGATTCCACTTTAAGAAAATAGCATTGAACATATGGAGGCTGTTCCAGCAACTATTAGTAAGTATTTTTCTTGAGAACTGGGAATTAATTAGTTTCATTTAATTCATAGAACATAATTTCATTGAGAACTAGATCGATTTCGTATGCTAAAATTGTATTACACCTCTAAAATTATCATATATTTGATTTACAAATAACGAGGGAACAGCTAAATTCATGGAATAATAATAATAATAATAATAATAATAATAATAATAATAATAATAATAATAATGGCTTTATTTAACCTGGCAGAGTTAAGGCCGTAAGGCCTTCTCTTACACTCAACCAGGATTAAAACTTGCTTACATAGTTGAACATAAAACTGGATCGGAATTAAGTAATTACATACTGATACAATTTAGGTACATAATGAGATCAAAAGAGGTAGTTACATAAAAATTTACCTCATAAAATAAAAATAAACATAGCGGAATACATATTAATGTTGTTAGAATCAAATACGAATCACATAAAAACAGAAGCCGATAATTCAATTAAAAAATTTACACAGTAAAAATAAAAATAAACACATTAGTATACATGTTAACATTAGATTACAATTAAGTAGGATTTACATAATTAAACCAGAAACCGACAATTGAATAAAATGTAGGCCTACACAAAAAAATAGATTAATAATAAAAAAAAACACAGTGGGATACATATTGGCGTTAAGTGATAAATAAACAGGATTTACATGATTACACAATAAAAATAAGAAACAACAAAATAATAATAATAACAATAATAATAATAATAAATACAGTGGAACACATTCCATTAAATATTTGCAACGCGTTAGGTCTGGCAACTCATCATAAGATAGTTTTCTAATTTACATTAAAAGGAAATTAAAGTTCGGCAGCCCTTGACTTCAGGCGGCAGAGAATTCCAGTGACGAGAAGTAGCAACAGTGAAAGATGAAGAATAGAGAGATGATGTGTGCAGTGGTATTTCTAGCGTGTTATCATATTGTGACCGAGTATTTAAGTTATGATACCGAGAAAGACTGTGGAATCGAACAGATAAGTAAGAGGGAGTAGAGGTGTGCAAAATTCGGTATAAGAAAGAAAGGGAATGTAACTTTCTCCTCTCATTTAACCTGAGCCACAATAATTTATCGAAAGAAGGCGAAATGTGATCGTAGTAATGGACATTACAAATGAAACGAACACACGCATTATGAGCACGTTGCAGTTTCTGGGATAAATCCACCCTGAGATCACTGAATAAAGCGTCACAATAATCGAAATGAGGCATAATAAGAGTCTGTACAAGCGTCTGCTTTAATTTAGCTGGATAGTGTTACAATCTTTTTAATGAGTGAAGGGTGGAAAATACTTTCTTGGAATAGTCTTCCGCTCTCTTGCCAAAGATCTCCGCTGAAAAACGTAACAGACAAGTAGGGGTGGTACAGTTAAGGCTAAGATTTCACACTGTTAAAACACGCTTATTTGAAAAAGTACACAAAATTTTAACTGTCAGCAAAACAACAAAGGCATTAGGTATGTATCTTAGGCTCTTGTTTTTATTATAGTGTGAAGTTAATAATGGAAAAAGTGTGCTGTACATAATCCTAAATTTGTTTTATAAGCACTTCTTAACATTTTTAATAACGGAAAACGTGTGCTGCACATAATCTTAATTTTGTATTATAAGCGCCCCGTAACATTTAATAACGAAAAATGTGTGCTGCAAATAATCTTAAAATTTTATTATAAGCGCTTCTTAACATTTAATAATGGTCAACATGTGCTGCACATAATCTTAAGACTGTATTGTAAACACTTCTTAACCCAATAAAATAACAGTCTATTATTATTATTATTATTATTATTATTATTATTATTATTATTATTATTATTATTATTATTACTCACTACTAAGTATGTGTTTCTACAGGAACATCATTTTATTTTTACTACCATTTTTAATATTAACCTGGCTATACCTTTGGATTAACTGTTGTGAACCGGAAACACAGTTTGCAACCCCCTTCCACGACTGGAGTTAGATGATACCGGCGTAAAATACAAACATATCACTTTACTAGATATATGAGGGAAGAAAAGTAGTTCATCCATTTACGTAAACTAGGAAATATCGCGATTTTGAGTTTGATAATTTTCATTAGGTTTTTGTTTAATCAAAATACAGTACAATATTATCAATAAGTGTTTTTACTCACCAACTGAGCTATCCATTCGGACGTATTCATTATACAGTGCATATTATACTGTCTACAGCACATTAGCGTACAATATAGAGAATGAAGTTAAATTGAAAAATAATCATAATATGGATATTTAAACACATTTTTGAAAATGGTGGCCGTTCATTTCGATACAGGCTTCAGTTCTTTTGTGCATATTATCGCACTATAGATTATTGCACCTAATTCCAATTACCAGTTTCGTCCTTCGTACTAGTAACTCATGTTGAAATAATTCTGTACCTAGTCTATAAAAGAGTACTTTACATACTGTAAATTCAATCTTCACTTCTGCCCGATCCGAAAAGATAAAATTACTCAGACATGCTATCTACTGTCCGTCCAAGTGGTTATGTCGCAGAATCGTAGAAAGGGGAGAAATCACGTGACAGTTAATTACTTAACGAGGCGTTTTTATTTAAGTTGTATAATACTACGTAGACGTCCAATTCCTAACAAAAATTATTGTTTTCAGAAGAGCTAAGACAGCCCAGCCACTAGCCTTTACAGAGGGACGAGCAGAAGCAGGTGAGGGAAATCAGGATGCGACGTAGGCAAAGGGACGACAGTATCTTTGTGCGAAAATATGATTCAATATTAAAAGTTCTTTCGTCACTGGAAAAAGCGAACATATTTCTGGAACGTACTATACTCACTAACTTATTATTGTTTTCTATATGTGGCCTTGATTCTGTGTGGAGGACAGCTCGAACTTCATTAGTAGAAGGGGTGGGAGTGAAGTACATTAAAAAAACTCAGGTACAATAAAAATTGAAGTAAAAATAAAGTGATGTCCCTGTATAATACTTCTGTACGTGCATGAATATTATTATTTTTAGATCTTCTCTCTAGAAGGATAAAATTATTAGGTTATATCTCAGTTTTAATCTTCTTAATTTTTAGATGAGGGTAACTATTTATTAGTTATTCATTTAATAATAATATTGTAGAAAAACTGACTCAATATTATGTGCCAACGAACTGTTAAACGCCAGGAATTGACATGTCTTAAATCATAGCCAGGAAGAGAAAGATGAGATAAATAAATGTAAGGAAGTCAGCTACCTAATGGGGTTTGAAATATCTCGTGCTCCAAAGCCTATTAATAGAACAGAATTTCTCAAAAGAGTAATGACTAAAATAGTTTATATAACTTGTCCATAAGAAATTTTTAATTTTGAAAAACTACGAATTTCTAGACCAAGTATCGAGAGAAGAATTTAGAAAATTCCTGATTACATTCAAGTGGAAGGTTAAAAAAAAGAAGCAAGAAAAATCGTATATTATTCACTGGCTCTTGATGACAGCAGTGACATTACTAATATAGCAAAGCTTGAGATTTTTATCCGCGGGATTGATCAAGATGTTAGTACAGGAACCGCCACTGGTTGTAGTTTTCATGCCAAGTACCTTTCCTCCGTCTCCTTACTTCATAGGTTGTCTGTCTCATGTAATCACTGCAGCTCGAGTTTTTGTCACCGCTGCTTTAATGCAGTGCAAACAGTCTATGAAGTCTAGTTTTGAATCATGACTAGAACGTCAACTGCAATACAAAGAAGATGCTAGTGTTACCTGATAGTAGCTGTGGCACACGTCAAGTATGACGTCACGTCAAAATGGTCTATGGACAGCTAACCTTATCTCTGTAAATCCTAGGTCAGAATACGTTATTACCAGGCTTCGAGACTTTGGACCAGATACAATAAGTTTACTGTGCATGTACTATATATAGGTTGTTGACTCGCTGCAGGTAGTGAAAGGTAGAGATGTGTTGAGGTAACAACGTTGCTGTTTAGAGTAGAGTACGGTAGAATGGGGAAACACACACATATGTACATTCTGAAAGTAAATATACATTACACAATGACAATGTCAAAAGAACGCGAAAATCATTTATTCTCCTGTCTTTTATAAGCATTTTTGTTTAATTATACACAGCGTTAATGGTGGAAATAAACATGTAGCAGTTTTAATTTCTTCATTTATCCTATTGGTCATCTTTAGGAAGTCCAGTTACAGTACCGAATTTCAATGTACTACAAGATATATTTTCAGTGTCTCAAACATAAATCTTTTTCGGTTATCTACCAAACGCAGTTTGTATTGTGAAAAGCTGCGCTCTACATCGCATGACGTGATGGGAGCAAAACGAAAAAACCTAACATCATTGCAGTCTCTAAGAGACAGTCCTTTATTCTCGGGTGACTCTATGTCCACTAATTTGCTGTTTATATTACACAATGTTCCATATCCGTTATTTTTACATAAAATTGATTTCCACTTCTGTTTTACACGTTCAGTAACCGGTGTATTTGGTGTCTCAGTAATTCTCTGTGTCATTTACTCAACTAATTTGAGGGCTTCCGGCATCTCTTGCTCTAACTTTTCTAACCGTGTAATAGTTTCAGACACAGTTTGAAAGTAGGTTTGTATGAAAACCAAATAATTATTCGTCAGAACCTTCAAATCCAGAGCGTTTTCCTTTGCGTATTTGTTGGCATTCATTCTACAGTACCCCCACCCACTGTACGCTTTACCACTATACTCAGTACGCCGTTATGCGGATTTCCCACTGAACTACTCTATCGGGTCCGAAGTCTCGAAGCCTGGTTATTACTTTGTATTATTTCGAATTGTTCTTTGGACTAGTACTTTCTTTGAATCAGATCGCTCGAAACAGTTCCTGAAGAAGAACGATATTTCCCAGCACTATCAGAAAGATTTCATTCCAACCGACAATGAGATACATACAGAGAAAGTAGGCCTATGTGCAATTTACATTGCACCGTTTGTTTTTGCTATGGCAGAACACAATGTCGCTTGTGAGAGTCTAATCAGCAGTATAGAGCTGTGGTTGCAACACTCCAGCCGTGTAAATTAGTTAAACTGTTTATAGGGAAGTTACAAATAGCCGCTCTAATGTGACGTATGGCTCATGAATCACGAATGATAGACCGGCACAAGAAGTTGCTTCCGAATGTGTCAAGCGTCGCTTAAATCGAGGGCGTGAGACAGTGGCCCTCCATCATTTTTCATTGCAGTGTCAGGTACTCACTAGTAGCTAGTAGCTACCGTGTATGACTATCGTCTATTTTATTTTCAGTAGGTGTCGTAGAGTAATGTAATGGTTAGGACGCCACGCTACAAAGCCGAAAGTCGTGGTTTCGATACTCAACATAGTTACTGATTTTTTAATTGCACTCAAGGCCCAAAAGAGCAAGACTGTTCATATTAAGCAGAAGTACACAACAGACTTATCATGGAAGTAATAACGGTCGTAGATTTAAAGTAGGTTACCTTGCAATTTAATGTAAGAGAGAAATTAGACAATTTAAAATGAAATTACTAGGCAATATAATTTGTTAAAAGTAAAAAAGTAAATCCATGGCGCTACAGCCCATGAAGGGCCAAGATCGACCAGCCGGCTGCTGGCCACATGCCGAAGCAGATATCGACGATCATCCAACCAGACTGGTTAGCACAATGATCCCCTCAGCAGTTGTAGCTGGTTTGCTTCCTAAGTGCATCACGATGCTGAGTGGGCACCGGTCCCATACACTGGCCGAAATTTCATGAGAAAATTTCTTCCCCCATGAGGACTCGAACCAGCGCGCATTCCGTAACGCAAGTCCTAGGCAGGATGCCTTAGACAACGACGCCACGGCGCGGGACAATATAAGTTTGTTATACTGTATAAATCAACGACAATACTAGGTGACCATCTTGTATGTGGAACGTTAACAGTGGCGCTGCAGTCGTGTGTTGTGATAGTGATGGATAGTACGGTTTTATTACAATCAATAATGTTCCGAGAATGAAATAAGGTCGCACATAGAAACATAACGACTTCCACTAAAATGGTGAATGTTAAACAAAAAAGTTATTTATAATTTTCAAGTTTCTCCTCAAGATCTTTTACCAGTTTCATTTTGGTGCAGAGATTACCATCCACTCTGTATATGGCTCGTTCTATATCAATAATAATGTACTTTTTAATTGGTTATTTACGACGCTTTATCAACTGCTATGGTTATCTAAGGCCTGAGTGATATGAAGGTGATAATGTCAGCGAAAAGAGTCCAGGGTCCAGCGCCGAAAGTTACCCAATGGGTCGAGGGGAAACCCCGGAAAAAAAACAAACCAGGTAACTTGTCCCAACCACGACTTGAACCAGGGCCCGCTCGTTTCACGGTGAGGCATGCTAACCGTTACTCCACAGTGGTGGGCAATAATTTTTTACATATCTTTACAAAAATAATGAGCACAAGTACATAAATAATTGCTTCCACGAAATTGTTTTTTTGAATGACAAATCTACAAAGATACAACGATATTATACTGTCGCATAATATTGCACTGTATACGCCTATGGCGGCAATATGTTCCAACATCATTAATCGGATACCATAAATAAACTTCTTAGTCTTATAAAAGAAACAGCGTGAAGAATAAACAAATCAATTTCTTCTTTGAGAGGAACATATGGCTGCTTCCTGGATAATCAGCCGTTACACTGTATAATGGATAGACTATGTAAGCTTTGCTTGAGACGCAGTTTCCGCGTGATGTAGGGATTGCGATCATGTACTCAATTTCCGACTTGGATATATTATTATTATTATTATTATTATTATTATTATTATTATTATTATTATTATCCGTATTTCTGCATTCATTCATTCATGGTTTCAAGGGCAAGTATTTCACTGCAAACCCAGCATTCTCCAATCTTTCCTATTTTCTGCCTTCCTCCTTGTCTCCGCATAATATGATACATATCTCCTAATCTCCAAATTCGATATTCACTCAATTGTATCCGGTTTGGAGAAATAAAAACTTTTCTAACCACACAAAATTGAAAATCTTCAGGAGTAATGTTAAAGCTGTCCTGTTATATGGATCTGAAACCTGGCTATCAAACAATACAATTATAATAAAGTTGCAATCCTTTATGAATAGGCGTCTGAGGAAGATTTTAAATATCTACTGGCCAATGATAATAAGTAACGAAAATTTATGGAGACTAACAGAAGAAGAACCAATTGACATTCAAATTAAAAGACGGAAATGGAGGTGGATAGGACATACTCTGAGAAAACCTAATCAGGCTATAGGAAGACAAGCATTGGAATGGAATCCCCAAGGAGCTAGGAAGGTGGGGCGACCAAGAGGGCTATGGAGAAGAACGGTTAATGAAGAAGTGGGAAAGTCTGGAGAGAAGTGAAGGCTACGGCAGAAAATTGTGTCCGTTGGAAGGTTCTCACTGAGGCCCTATGCTCCACATAAGGAGTGAAAGGACATACTACTACTACTACTACTACTACTACTACTACTACTACTACTACTACTACTACTACTACTACTACTCTTAATCTCGTCTTTCATCTGATATCTTCTTCTGCCCCGAACTCTTCTCCCGTTCACCACTCCTTCTAGTACATCCTTCAGTAGATAGTTTCTTCTCAGCCACTGACCCAACCAATTCCCTTTTCCTCTTCCTGATCAGTTTCAGCATCATTCTGTCTTCACCCACTCTTTCCAACACAGCTTCATTTCTTATTCTGTCTGTCCATTTCACACGCTCCATTCTTCTCCATATCCACATTTCAAATGCTTCTATTCGCTTCTCTTCACTTCGTCGTAATGTCTATGTTTCTGCACCGTACAATACCACACTCCACACAAAGCACTTCACTAGTCTCTTCCTTAGTTCTTTTTCCAGAGGTCCGCAGAAGATGTTTCTTTTTCTATTAAAAGTTTCCTTTGCCATTGCTATGCTCCTTTTGACTTTCTGGCTGCAGTTTAATAGTACACCCCAAGTATTTGAAGCTGTCCACTTGCTATACTGCCTCATTTCTATTCGCACGTTTACCTTCTTTATTTTTCTCCGATAACTATGATCTTCGTCTTGTTTGCATTTACCTTCATTCCATACTGGTGACAGCTGTCATTTAGCTCCAGTAGCATTTCTTCTTCTAGTAACAAATATCATGTCATCAGCAAATCTTATGCACTTCATTCTTCTTCCTTCTACTATCACTCCGCCCATGTTCTGAAAACAGTTCTTCACTAAATCCTCCAAGTAGATATTGAACAGGGTATATGATAATTAGGGCTAGGGTTTTGATGAAATTGCATCTTTTTTCTAGTAAGCCAGAAACATTGCTGCTTTAGTATTTATATGGTATGTAATAAACTGAATGTTTTAAGACATATTTGTTAGGGCATTTTTTGCATTTTTTTGCCTGTTTCAACTCATAAGAGCATCTTTTCTTTTATTCAGTAATTTTTTAGGCATTTTAATTTAATTTTGGCCATAAATCCCCATTATTAATGTAAAATAATGTTTATATCCTTCGATATTTTCTCTACATAATTTGTCCATTAATATCCATTATTTTATATAATATTTTAATCGTTTTTCTACACAAATATTGTCCTTTTAACATAATACACCCCATGTAATGGATCAGTCCAACCACCCCTTCAATATAGACTCCTCTATACTTGCTAATTCCGGATAAGAGTGGCCTTGTGGTGGGCTACATGGAAACTACATCAGGTAAAATAATTAATTAAAGTGTACTACTTAAAACAGTGAAATTTGCAGCAGAATCCGTATAGGTCAGTTTCTATCTGATGCTTTTCCAATTCACTGCGGGCTAAAGCAGGGAGATGCACTATCACCTTTACTTTTTAACTTCGCTCTAGAATATGCCATTAGGAAAGTTCAGGATAACAGAGAGGGTTTGGAATTGAACGGGTTACATCAGCTTTTTGTCTATGCGGATGACGTGAATATGTTAGGAGAAAATCCACAAACGATTAGGGGAAACGCGGAAATTCTAGTTGAAGCAAATAAAGCGATTGGGTTGGACGTAAATCCCGAAAAGACTAAGTATATGATTATGTCTCGTGACCAGAATATAGTACGAAATGAAACTATAAAAATTGGAGATTTATCCTTCGAAGAGGTGGAAAAATTCAAATATCTTGGAGCAACAGTAACAAACATAAATGACACTCGGGAAGAAATAAAACGCAGAATAAATATGGGAAATGCGTGTTATTATTCGGTTGAGAAGCTTTTATCATCTAGTCTTCTGTCAAAAAATCTGAAAGTTAGAATTTATAAAACAGTTATATTACCGGTTGTTCTGTATGGTTGTGAAACTTGGACTCTCACTTTGAGAGAGGAACAGAGATGAAGGGTGTTTGAGAATAAGGTTCTTAGGAAAGTATTTGGGGCTAAAAGGGATGAAGTTACAGGAGAATGGAGAAAGTTACATAACACAGAGCTGCACGCATTGTATTCTTCACCTGACATAATTAGGACCATAAAATCCAGACGTTTGAGATGGGCAGGACATGTAGCACGTTTGGGCGAATCCAGAAATGCATACAGAGTGTTAGTTGGGAGGCAGGAGGGCAAAAGACCTTTGGGGAGGCCGAGACGTAGATGGGAAGATAATATTAAAATGGATTTGAGGGAGGTAGGATATGATGGTATAGACTGGATTAATCTTGCTCAGGATAGGGACCAATGGCGGGCTTATGTGAGGGCGGCATTGAACCTCCGGGTTCCTTAAAAGCCAGTAGGCTAAGTAACTAAGTAAGTACTACTTAAAAAAATTATGTAAAATCAAATAAACTTAAATGTTGGCACTAGAATTTCATTTAATTACTAGTCTAAATATTAAGTAGTACAAAACCTCTTTTCCTACTAAGCCAATTATGTAAGATCAATTTTTGGGGTATTTTAAGGGCATTTTTTTAAGATTTTTAGATCATAAATGCATTGTTTAGGACATTTTTTTCATGATTTATAAGTCATCAAAATCCTAGCCCTAATGATAAAGAACATCCTTACCGTACTCCTCCCCTTATTTCACTTCCTTCTGACATTCTCGTATCCTGACTTTGACCGTTGTTTCATATAAAGGTTACTGAACAACTTTCTCTCTTTCCAGTCCACACCATATTTCTTCAGGATGTCCATCAGGTTATTCCAATCCACTCTGTCAAATGCCTTTTCTAAGTCCATATTCTTTATTCTTTCACCGATTGTTCGCAGTAGTCCAATTGCCCCTTTCGTACCTTTGTATTACTGCATAATCCTTTAAAACGAACGTAACAGAAAACAGAAAAATTTTAAATGTCACAATCACTTTCCACAGTTTGCCACCAAACTACAAGCACATCATTGTTTCCCTATTGTCAGAGCGGAGACTGGCTCGCCTGTGTGTAAGAGCCAGTACATAATCAGAAAACCTCCTCTCACTTTCTACATTTGTGGTAGGAAACTATAGGCCTACAGCATCAAGACACTCCACTGAAAACAACTCATAGTTTTCAAGTAAACTCTTCAGCTGTTTTATCATAGAGTCATCACTAGGGACCGGATTTTTATGTAATAGCAAGGTATGAAATATGTACATATTTATGTAAGAAAATTAAGCTGAATATGTACCAAAATATGTAAAATCATGAAATAGTAATATACGTTACAAGAGCGGTATGTTGACGTTTTCATGGCCGAGGAAAAGTTTGAAAAAGCAAAACGTAGTTGATCTTTTTTAAATTCCGAGAATTGAAAGAAAACATACCGCTCGTGTATCGTACATTATTTTGTGCGAAGATCGTTTATTACATACCTGAAAGAGGAATTTCTAATTAGTTGCCATGAAATCTCCATCTTGGTTTCTGTTCAATGACGGCAATTTTGGAAAACAAAAATATCTATCTTCAACATGGTTGCTTTAAAATGTTTTCTGTGTTTACTATACTCCAGCAGGCCGTGATATACGTCTGTCTTTTTTTTCCCCCCAGTCTATAAATGCGAACTTAAAACAAACGGCTTCCTTAATGTTACATGCATCACGAAATGCAGTAACTTTAGTGGAGTTGTAGAGTTTACTTAATTTTTGCAAATATTTAAAAACAATAATTAACAGTGCAATTTAGATGAATTTGCAGTGGTAAGTTTCCAATTTATAATTATTACTATATTAAACGTCTCTAAAAATAATATGTTAAAAGCCTAAAGCAGTAAAATCAATATGTCACTTAAGCGGTAAGAAGAGGGAAATTGTTATGTGTGTTCGGTTGGGAATACTGAATGTGGAATTTTAGACTTACCGCGGGTTGGTTTTGTGCGGAAACCAAGCAAATACGCACGATCTCGCACAAAATGTGTTTACTTCTATGATGTAGGAAGCCAGTGCATAATCAGAAAACCTCCTCTCACTTTCTACATTTGTAGTAGGAAACTATAGGCCTACAGCTTCAAGACACTCCACTGAAAACAACTCATATTTTTCAACTAAACTCTTCAGCGGTTGTACTGTAAAGCAGCCGTGGCGAAAATGTAACTCACGAGCACATTGTGGCTCGCAATGATAGCTGTGCATGTCTCTTGCTCCCCCAACCCTCACCCTCTCACTCACTGGAGTCAAACTCCGTTCCATTTGTATTTGCTTTTTTGGTTATTTTACGACGCTGTATCAACATCTAGGTTATTTAGCGTCTGAATGAAATGAAGGTGATAATGCCGGTGAAATGAGTCCGGGGTCCAGCACCGAAAGTTACCCAGCATTTGCTCGTATTGGGTTGAGGGAAAACCCCGGAAAAAACCTCAACCAGGTAACTTGCCCCGACCGGGATTCGAACCCGGGCCACCTGGTTTCGCGGCCAGACGCGCTGACCGTTACTCCACAGGTGTGGACTTTGTATTTGTCTCTGACCTGCGAGTGGCGTATCGTCGCAATGTCTCTCTCGAAACCATGTACCTCTAAAAAAACGAAAGTTTCAAGTAGGATGGGAGGACGCATTTTTTTGCTGTCAATATGATGATAATATTAAATGTATGATTTGTTCACAAGTATTACGAGGAAAACGGTTGTATAACATAAAACAGCATTATACTACATGTCACTCATGAAACATTAAAAGGTTAAGTGTTGTTGTTATTGTTATTATTATTATTATTATTATTATTATTATTATTATTATTATTTCGATCCTTTTTCAGCAGATGTACGAATAATGCGGTTAAGTCTTCAATTTAAACTGACAGATTTACAATGTAATGTTACAATGAAAGCTAGATGTAAGGACTTGACAAATGTTGAACTTTTCAAATCTTTGCCAAAAAATAAATATCAGAAGCTTCGTTCTTTCGCTTTCTCTTATGAAGCCATGTTCGCTACAACTTACGTTTGTGAAAAATTATTTTCAAGAATGAAAATAGTAAAAACCTAATTTAGATCACGACTGATAGACAAATACCTTCGTGATCAACTACGACTGGCAGTAAGTGACATAATTTCTGATGTTGAAACTCTGTCGCAGAGATATTCTGAAGACAGTTAACTTTAGATTGTGCTAATGTGTCCTATGTTTTCTTGTTCATTTCTTTCTTCGTTACACGTACTAAACATTAGTTTGTAACCTTATACTCTATAAAATTATATTTAAGTGTCCACACCTGTGGAGTAACGGTCAGCGCGTCTGGCCGCGGAACCAGGTGGCCCGGGTTCGAATCCCGGTCGGGGCAAGTTATCTGGTTGAGGTTTTTTCCGGGGGTTTTCCCTCAAATACGAGCAAATACTGGGTAACTTTCGGTGCTGGACCCCGGACTCATTTCACCGGAATTATCACCTTCATATCATTCAGACGCTAAATAACCTAGATGTTGATACAGCGTCGTAAAATAACCCAAGAAAATAAATAAAAAATATATTTAAGTGCTTGACGTAAGGAAAATGAAAATCCGTTAATAAGTCAGACAGTTGCTTAACTTCCCCTTCGGGTGTCCGCCTCCCTCCATAGGTGCAATGCACGTTGCAGGTTACACAGTGGCTCGGCGCACATTTACATTTTCGCCACGGCTGCTATAGAGTCATCACTCTCTATAGCTTTCTGCTTACATATGTAGTGCAATATAGCCTTGTAAAAAATTTCGTTTTAAAATTCCCTTCAGAAATGGCATCACACATCCTCACGGAACCAAAACAAATTTACGCGCTGAATAAAAATAATTGATCTGCGACAAGCGAAAGAATCTTTATGTCGTAGCAATTGTGTTGCATACTATCTGTTTAGAAAAATGTCCATTTCGCGTTTACAATCACTTTAGCGACATTTCGCGGTTTTAAAAGTTGATATTTTTGCATGTTTGGGTAAATCAAAAGATACAGCTCGGGATATTATAAAACCAAAATTTCGTTGATGTCGTTAACACCAAAAATAGGGGTACAATAGTACATTATGCAATGAGCCTATAATGATAGTAATTAAGACGCGAATATGTTTGTTTATGAAACGAGCGCAAGCGAGTTTCATAATTTTCATACGAGCGTCTTAATTACCATTATAGGCAAGTTTCATACGACTTTTTATGCTCGACCATATTTCTAACTTGAAATTATTCAGAAGTATTCATTTTATTCGCATCTGACTGAAGAGCGGAAGTGACCTTGTGCATAGCTCGTAAATTGTGAGATGTGCGCAGACGCGAAAGTATTGATTTTTTCCTAGGAACAATAATGTAATTGACCTTGATATAATCTAGAGAATAACATGAACTAATTTTAATATAACCTGGAAATTGATTTGGAATTGAAAAACGAGATGACAAATTGAATGTATTTGAATATTATTTACAATTAACGCTAATTATTATAGTAACAGAACATAACCTTCTGCGACAGTATTGGATTTCCAGCCTCCGTGACGTTTCCCTCGTTGTCTTTCGATTGCATATCCGAGAATAATCGAAAACCTGAACTTTAATGAATAGGTGTACTTTAATGACATGCATTAAAGGACTGCTACCAGGTGTATAATTACTACATTTCGGCATGGTCGAGCATAAAAGTTATTAAGCTACAATATTCAGATACACTGCATGAGTGATTCGAAGAAAGCCAGCTAGTTTACAACACTGGAAATTTCAACTGTCATTCTCCTTGCGACCGCTGAGCTCTTAAGCAATGCACTGATTTGTTGACACGTGTAGCTTCTTCTAAGAAAGGCTCGTCCAGCGACAAACTTCGTCACCATCTCGGTTATCTGTTTGTTCTCATTATATTGACATCTACAACCAAGCCACTCTTTATGGAAATTTTGAAAGGATTTTAAAATCAACTGGAAAAGATAAACACATTCAAGAACGTGTCGGAATTTTAACAATGACGTCACAGTTCTGAGAATGTGTTTACGATAATGGCGTCATATATGTCAATCGATCCGGACTGACGGCATGAAGTAGGTCATCTGAAATTTCGTTTTCCTCTAAGCAATATAAAAGATAATTTGAGGTGTTACGTATGAAGTCAAATAAACACGAATAAATAAGAATAAAGATATAGCTAAATAAATAGGCCTAATCAGTGTCATGAAGTTAGACTTCACATAAATGAAAGCAAAACCAAAGCCTTGATTTATGGGTCACAATTGCAGACAGAAATTAAGGAAGAAAGGAAATCCGGAATCGACTACAATTAGCTAACAGAACATACTATGCCATTCTCCTACTGATTAAATGTTGTGAAGTCAACTGGAAAACACGGATTACATTACGGTATGCTGCAAAACAAGTGAAACTGAAATTATTGCCCATCTGCTGTCAACGTTTCCCTAGCAACAAAGTTTTTATTTATTGAATAACTAGTTGAAAGCACCCGGCGTTGCACGGGTTTTCCTTTTTGCTTCTATTTTTAATTAAACTGCTTATTACATTTTCGGAAATCTCGGACACCTAACTATAGACAACCAAAACAAATTGTCTTTACTAAACTAAGATGAATCTTTACTTAACGTCACTTACATGAATTGATGAACTCCTTAGCGAAATGCCTGCCAGCGTTAATCAATTTAAAATAGTTGTAAATCAGGCACAAAAAATAAAACATGTCATCATGTGCCCGACGTTTAACGGTTTTTTTAATTTCATATTTATTTGTTTTTATTTATTTATTCTGGTGTAGTTAAAGTCATTAGGCCTTATCTTGCACACCGCCAGAAATAAAAATAAAATAATAGAAAAATCAAGCTATGAACAAAGTAAACCCAACGAAAATATCATTCCTTTTCCTCTTTCTGACCAGTTTTAGCATCGAATCAATAATTATATTCCTATATAATTTAATTTATATTGGAAAATTTTTTACCCCTTGACCGCTGTACACTCACTTACAGTATATCATACCCAATTTTTTTTAATATCACTTGGAAAACTATATCTCAGAAATTCAGAACATATTATATTAATTCTTATTTTATACACAGAATACAGATACAATATAAACTTGCAATAAGTCACTTTTAACATAAAAACTAATAATCTGGGAGACATATAGGCTTAACGGTATTTTAGAAATTAAGAGATTGTTATTTCCACAATGCATAACATGCTACATTTGCAACGTGATTATACAGACAGAATTTCGCAGTAACATATTTTCGGACGTGAACAATATTTTCAGAGATAGTTTGACATACTGTGAATTCAGTGTTGTGTTGATTTCTGCAATTGGGCGGAGTTACCCAATAAGAGACCAACCGCCAAAAACTTGTATTCGAGATATTGACCATTGAAATAAATCTGGTTTTTATTGAACATTTTATGCAAGAAGTAGGTATTGTAACATTCATACTATTACAAAAAATAGCACAAATAATGCTCAATAAAAGTTAATCGATTTTTAATAATAGACCAGCAGTTGATTTAATATTGCAAAGCAAAAAAATAATAATAAATTTTATGCGATAAACGAATTTTTCTTATAAATAGCAGCAAAATGCAGATATCGCATTTTTTTTTTCCGAGATAAATAATCCAGCCAACAACAGACGTGTGGAAATATCTCAATTTTTTCAAATTGTCGGTTGGTCTATTGTTGCGTAACTCCGTCCAATTATGGTCCTCACAAAAGAGGAGGTGTTAATCGTCGAGCATTATAAGGAGTGGGGCGTCAGAATGCGCCGAGCTTGCGCCACGTTAAAGAGCAGTACCAGGAGCGATTTAACAATGCGGCACCAAATAACACAACAATGTTAGCTGTCGTCGAGAAGTTCCGTCGTACGGGATCAGTCTTATGTCGCTTTCCATGTTATAATGACATCTTGAGTTTCAGAGTATGTTTGTAATTTCAGTACTCCGTATGACCGGAAATAATGCTCGACAATCTTTTGTTGTGAGAACCACAATTATTTCAGAAATCAACACAACACTGAATTCACAATATGTCAAACTATTATATACAATGAATAAAACGTGGACACAAGATAAGCAATAATTTCAGTGTTGTTTGTTTTCCGCATACTGTACAAAACACTTATTCGAATATTGTGTATATGGAAGAGAAAATAGGATTCAGTTCAGTTATTTATGAAAAACACTGCATCTTGTATTAATAGTATGAGAAATATGGAACTGCTCTCTCCGTTACCGGCACGTGTAAGTGCACCGGCCGAGAGTGAAGTTGCCGCTTCGTGGTAAGGAAATAATCTACTCCCCCGACCCCCAGTATTTCTGCTACTATTGCTAGTCATAGCCATCAGATCGCCAATCCATTCTGATCCAAGGCCATCTTCACAGGACTTCGCAATCCAACACTAAACCGATACAGGACGTGTATGACGTAGGACACCACATGCCCTAAACGGGATTGGAACCCATGATTGCCTAACTTCTCATGCCGTCAAAGCTGCGTGGTTTAGTCGCTGCGGCTATGTTATTGGCGCTATTGCTAGTAATTTGTAGCGCGATAGCCCATGAAGGGCCAAATTCGAGCAACCGACTGCTGGCCTCAAGTACACAAGATTTGTGAACTTATTAACAAAAAGTATAAAACACAGGTCTCTGCCTCAAGCAAAAATAGATTCATTCTCATAGTGTGCCCTGTGTATAGGTAATTAAGTATGGACACTTCGCGTCGATACCTTTGATGTAGCCAGATTGATTTCTATGACCAAGCCAGCTATAGCGTGAGATTCTGCTTTCTCCCTAGAGTTGCCGCTGACATCACACCAGCTAGCAGTCGACACAGCGGAAATATAACACATATAATTAATACATCTAGGTACATTATGTATTCAAATAAAATAAATTGGATCCATAAAATAATAAATCCGTCATTAACTGTAATGTCTAGACTCTAGAGTTCCTTTATAATGAGAGTTGAGACGTTGACCCCAACAAGAATTAAAATATGTAATGATTTGATAGCGCTGTAAATGGAAAAACAAAACTCTTATGAGAAGTAAAAACCATATACCTATATTATATTATATACAAATATTTAACGAATTCGATACTTAATTTTATAATGTATTATATTATTTTATAATATAATGTATTATATCTGAAATATAAAAAAATTATTATTACAACTAGTTTGCCACTGAGAAATAAGGAAAAGCTGTTAACTTGAATTTATTTGAACCAAAGCGTTACTGGATTATGCAATAAGGTAGGCGATGTTTGAATCCTGTGTCTCAACTCTACTCTCAATTATTATCTTAGCGTATGCTCGATTACACTAACCTCTAGCGCTTGAAAGTGGAACTAAACGCTGCGCACAGAGAAACAAAACACAGGAAAATTCGCTCAGTGTCCATTATTTATAATCCCTATTCGCTGGTGTGCCTGTGAAAGCTATACAAATGTCATAGTACCCAATTAATTCACAAAAACATAAACGGTAAATATTTTATGGATGTTTCTTCTATGTCGTGGATGAGCTGTTACAGATGAGTTAATGTCCTTCATTTTTCCAGTTTCAAAACAATTAGACATTTCAAAGTCAAAATATTCATTAGAACTATAAGATTGCTAATTGTTATTAACCCAATCTACCTAAAATAAATGGCAGAAAGAATGTAGTACACAGTAAACAGTTTCTTGATCTTGGAGCTCTGGAATTAACAGTACAGGTTATCAAAATATTTCTTCAACAATATCTCCTTGAAAAACATACATTAATAGCTGATCTATCTATTTGTAAGTGCTGCAGACTTTAGGAAAACAAGAAGTACTAATTATCAAGGTCTGGAATTCCCAGTTTGTCCGGAATGGCTGTACTGCGTATTTAAGAAAGAGTCCGCAGTAAATGAAATGCTTCTGTAATAACGTTACCCTTGATGCTCGAACCCATGCCCTTTGCACTTCGAGACCACACGGCCCGCAGCTGTTCGTCACCTTGTAGTACGGATGTTAATGTTTGTCAATTTTTTTTATCAGCGGCGGTGGGGATAGCTACGGACCAATCCACTTCCGCGGCTGTGGTTTCCTCTGCCACGTTCTCAAAAAATCAACCAGCAGAGAAATCCAAGCTCTCGTAAGTTTAGAGTAAACATTGCACTGTTTATATATGTGACATGGGAAAGTTCCAAGAGCTTATCTTCAAGTATTGCAATTATCCCTTCCCACTGTTTCATACAGAATATTACGACATGGACGTCCTTGGTTCGATTCCTTCTTGGTGTTCACAGAATGTAAGTTATGCAAGGTATAAAAATTGGAAATCAACTAGCATTAAATAAATAGATCGGACTTCTGTATCGAATTCGAAAATAAGTAAAACCTCAACAATTACATATAGAAAACCAGTGTAAAATGTAGTAAAGTAATAGTAAATCCATGGCGCTACAGCCCTTTGAAGAGCCAAGACCGACCAGTCGGCTGCTGGCCTCACGTCCACATGCCGAAGCAGAGGTGGACGATCATCCAACCAGAATGGAAGTATCGTGTGGTTAGTACGATGATCCCCCCAGCCGTTATAACTGATTTGTGAAACCGGATTTTCGCTACCTATCGCAACTCCCCAAGTGCATCACGATGCTGGGTGGGCACCGATCCCACACACGGCCGAAATTTCATGAGAAAATTATAGGGGCCAATCTCCTTATTGGTTGAATGGTATGAATGCTACTATCGATATGTATTGTTCTTATAATCGACATAAACTTCTAACTTCTAAATTAACAGTCAGTTTTATATTGTTGACTTGTAGCCTACTTCAAAATGGAAATAATGGCAGTAATAGCAAAATATATTTTCCCTGGACCAAAAATATAATACAAAGTGACTAAAATCACATCAGTAATAACAAACTGTTTAATTGTTTTTATTTTTCTTTAATTTGGTAGCATTTAATGTTTATCGAATATCGAATGCTAAAAACGCTAATCGAACCATTACTTCCGCTGACCTTTTTTTTTGTATAATGTGTGATGGGTGGCCCCTATAATGCATCTGTTCCAAAATTTCTTTCCCCATGGGGACTCGAACCAGCGCGCATTCCGAGAGATTAAACAGATTAAGAAGGAAAGAAGAAAAATAAAAGACGAGCTAGTTAATGACTTTGTTTAAATGAAACCAAGGTGTTACCCTTAGATACGTTAGTGGTTGTTACCTACTGTAAATATTATTTATTCCACAAGTGGGACATCTGGCCGATATCTACGGCTGACTACTAGGATCCAGAATGGAAAGCAAAGGTTTAAAAGGTTCAATTTGACTAGAGAAACTTGAGACAAAAGCATAATGAAAAGTAATTAAAAGGAAATAATAATATTAACTTATAATTTAGTGTTGCACTGGAAGGAATGATGAACTGAACTAAAGTTCGGGGTAGAAGATATCAGATGTCAGACAACACTGAGATATAAGCCTATGGGTCGTATGCGGATTATTAATATCCTCACTAGAAAATTTAACAGAAAGGAGGATGGTTTTGAACTAACTTAAATTAAGCTCCCCTAACCCCAAAAAGAAGTCCTTTCACTTTCCACATATTAATATTAATTTTGTATCTCTCACTTAAGTGAAAAATAGGCCTACATGGACTTTAAGCAGACTTCTTTTTGTAGTTAACATTAATTGAAATCAAAAATTTCTTTATCATTAAAATTGTATGGGTTCATTTATTTGCATCTACGTCATATTAACAGCAATTGCGTGTTAATTACATATCGTATGTGTAGTATAAGAAGTTAGATCTAGGCCTATGTGTGAAAATTGGAAAAGTACCGGGGTAAACTTGATCATAAAACAAAAAGTGAAACCAGGATATGAACAATATTTGTAACTTAAAATAATAAAAATTACTTAATAAACTGAAAAAAAAACAATGAACTAAAAGTGTGTTCAATGTAGGGTAAAGGATGGTAATATTGTGATAAGAGTAATATTATGATAGTTCTTTTTGAGAATGTATTACAATTTTACTAAGCGAGAGGAAGATCGGTGTTTTGCGTCAACGTATTAAGGGAATGTTCGTGGACAAGTTCCTGCACAAAATCAGTCCTTCTCTCGTTCAGTACAATTGCAATAAATTCTCAAAAATAACTATCACAATATTACTCGTATCACAGTATACAAACCTTTGCCCTATCTGACATCATGCTTTAAATTTTTATGGGCAAATATACCGAAATTTAAGGTATGGAAAATAGTTCATTTCAGAGGAAATAGGGAGGGAATATGCCACACGATATACCCTATATGACAGCGTTTCTCAAACTATGGTCCGCGGACCACCTGTGGTCCTCGAAGTCTGCCTTTGTGGTCCTTCGAAAAAGGCAGAAGAAAAAATAAAATTCAAACGAATTTCGTATCACTCTATAGCTGAAAATCTCAGAGTTTGGAAATGACACATGGCAATCGCCTTTCACTTTTCTCCCAGTATTGACATTTTATGAAATTTATTACCCTATCCGTCTACTGACTGCCCACTCTACTCTCAACAACAAAAGAGGGATTTAAAGCACTATGAACGTGGCGTTTCTCGCCATCTTTTCCCTGCACATCTGGCGCCGCCCCTGTAACCCAGCAGGGGACCACCCAAATTCATAACAGAAGACTGAACCTTTTCATATATTTATGACTTTCTTAATACATAGTTTTGCCGACACCCAGTCTGCACATTGAAGTGGGCACGTACTGTACGTCGTACACCAATAATAAAACTCTGAGCTCACAATTTGAAACTTATTTCCCAAAATATGACGAATTTTCATTAGTTCGTGATCACTTTCATTGCGATATTGAAACTAACAAACTTTCATTGAGTGAAAGGGAACAGTTAATTGAACTCTCGAATGAGACCGGACTTAAAATGAAATTCCAAGAGGAAGGTATGGTTAATTTCTGAACCTCATCACAAGTGAAAAGAGAATACAGTGAACTGTACAATGGTGCTTTAGAGATTATAATTCAGTTTGCTTCTACGTATCTGTGTGAGAAAGGGTTTTCATCATAACTCTAATAAAAACAAAGTAGGCTGCCAAAATCGACTCGGTGTATGTGACGATCTCCGACTTAAGCTTACCAGCATACGTCCAAATATAGAACACTGTGCAAGAATCGGCAGGCTCATCCATCTCATTAATGTGAGTTAATAAGTTAAAGATTATCCAAACTCTAATAGCCTTGAATTATTAAAAAACAAAAATGAATTTTCTTCTATTAACATTAGCTAAATTAGTTAATACTAATATAAATTTAATTTAATTTAATTAATTTCAATTAATTATATTTTAAAATATAAGTATATTACTATTAAAATATGCTACAAAAATGATAAATTTGCTTTCGAAGGGAACAAGAGTAAGGTGGTCCGCGGAACTGTTTTGACTTAAAAAGTGGTTCCCACTTCAAAAAAGTTTGAGAAACGCTACTATAAGGTCTTCTCTAAAAAGAATCTTGCCTCCGCCCAAGCAAAAATTGAAATAAAGTGATAAGAGTTCATTATGTGTATCCCTGTTACAAATACAAGTGTTGAAAGTCTGTTCCCTCGCATGACCTCACTGATGAGTGATGAGAAAAATCATTACGTATAAAGACAGTAAAATCAATGCTTATTGTGAAATAATTTTACAGCAAGGATTGCGTTGCATTTAATGACATGCTTTGTAACAAACAATAAATAAATAATTATTCTTACAAGAAATCCATTCTTCAGAAAAGTATCAGGGGAGAGTCGGGTAGTATCGGACAGCGGGTAATATCGAACAGTGAGTTTCTTTCATCTACCACACGATGATAGTACCTGACCGACTCTCCCCTACACGAATGACTCTGATTTATAACAGTGTATTCTCAAGTGACCCTACTTTGTAAGGAGTACATTGTCAATTAATTTTGTTTAATTTATTCTTGAAGTACTTTATTTTCAATAATAGTATTTAATTGTATTGTTTTAACCTTGTAATTCTTAAACTGTAATCCGCGGACCCTTGGGAATCCCAAGAGATAAATAGTCAGAGGTTCCCAAGTGAGTTTTCGAATTAATATTTAATTTGTTATTTAGGGGAGAGTCGGGTAGTATAGGACATCGGGTAATATCGGACAGTGCGTTTCTTTCATCTACCACCATATGGTAGTACCTGAATGACATGGTTACGTTTCTCTATGCGACATCACAGAAACGTAACCATGTCAATCAGGTGCTATCATCGTGTGGTAGATGAAAGAAACTCACTGTCCGATATTACCCGCTGTCCGATACTACCCGACTCTCCCCTAATGATAAAATATGCAATAAAATACTATAAAATTCCAGCAATAAATGTTTCTTAATCTTTCATAAAATGTTGTAAACTAATTTTGCAAAGTTTGTAAACTAAACTTCGTTTTGTAATAATTTATATAGTGAAAATGTTTTAAAGACCTACATCAACAACATAGTCTAGGATCTTTTACCTATTCCATCAAGAATTTTTTTTTCTTAATCGTTACCTTCAATATTAAATTTTCTAAAATATTTGATTAAGAAAAATATATTTCCTGAAGGACTAGGTAAAAAATCTTAGACTATGTTGTTGATGTAGGTCTTTAAAACATTCCGGTAAAGTAATCATGCAGATATTTAATTAATTCGTGTATGTGTGTATCTAATGCCTACCCACCTCACTTGTGATTTAATTAATTGTATATTTTATTATGTAAATGCTTTACGGTTGTAAAAAGTTATGAAAATTTGATATTATTTTTACAGGTAATTAGTAGCTATTTTAATATTCAGAATAATGTTTTATAAAGTGTAATGTATGTATATTAAGCATGAAAAGTTTTTTTTTTTCATTTAGCTTTTATAGTAGCTGACAATGAGATATAAAAAATGAATATCACTAAATTTTTGCAGCTGTAATTTCATCTGTTCAAAAAAGATCTGGATAAACGCGATGGAAAATATAAACAAAGCTCAATTTAAATCAATGCTGAGTGTCCCGTATTTTTTATTTCTGATGTTCCTGGGAAGCGTTCTATATCTATACTAATAATAAATCTGTAGCCGAAATTTTTCTGGTAATTTTCGATTTTCCAAAAATAATTGGTCCTAACATATATAATTAACCACCCTGAAACCGAAAATCGATTTTTTGAAACTTTTGTTTGTATGTCTGTCTGTCTGTCTGGATGTTTGTTACCTTTTCACGCGATAATGGCTGAACCGATTTATATGAAAATTAGATATAAAGTAAGTGCGTTGTAACTTAGAATTTAGGCTATATGGTATTCAAAATATTTTATTTAAAAGGGGGGTTATGAGGTGGCTTGAATTAAATAAATCGAAATATCTCCCTTATTATTAATTATCATGAAAAATATTGCATAACAAAAGTTTCTTTAAAAATAATTTCCGATAAGTCTTATTCTATGCAAAATTTTGATAGGACTGATATTTAACGATATAAATGAGTTTCAAAATTACAATAACAACGCCATCAAAGGCGGTGTAATGAAATAAAAAACAAATGACTTCGTCTATAAGGGGCCTTGGACAACAACAATCGAAAGTTATGAAACACAGCCTACAGAGAATGTTTCTGTGTTTGTATGAAGTAATATCGGAAGCTAAATTAACCGATTTGTATAATTAATTATTAATTCACCATTGGAGAATGTAGTTTCTCTAGATGGATATAAGGCTATAATGTTATTACAGTAACTTCTGAGTGAATCGAGGACAGGTAAGATTAAAATAGCTTCTTATGCACAGAAAACTTGATAGGTTATTCTGTACATTCGTTTCCTGTATTTCCTAAACTAATTTTTATGACCAAATGAGTGGTCTCTGGATCAAAATGATCGCATTTTAATTGTTTAATACAACTTAAATTAAGTAACATAATAAACTATTTATCCTTCTATCAAACACGAATGTTCCCTGGATCAAATGTCCTATTTTAATTATGTAATTACTTTATATTTATTCCTAACGGGTGCAGCGGAGCGCACGGGTACGGCTAATATATTATAAAGTCAAGATACTGCCAGAGGTTGAAGGAGTAAGACAGCAGTATTACAGCGTGTCCTCTTTTTCTACACACTGAACCCTGCTGCCCTAATCTAAACCGAGTAGTCGCCCCTCGATGGCCCAACGAGATCAGAAAAGAGCATCATGGCAGAATATGAACGTGTTGTGACGGCGCAGTACATCATGGAGAAGGATGTGAATTAATAGGCTGGATGGGAGGTGTGAAAGAGGGGGAGGGCGGCACGAACGTGCAGCATTTAAACCAGAGCCTGGGCGCGGGTCACTCAGTCTGTGTATTGTTGAGGTGTGCTCAGTGTTACGACCGCCATGGCTCAACACGTCGTCCCTCTGGTGATTCTTCTCGTAGCCGTCGCAGCGTATGCAAGCGCAGGTCTGTACCCCACAACAAAATACTCTCGTTCTTTATAAACGGACACTAATTCGAACATATTTCAAACAGCCATTTTATAATATCATTTTCATGTAATGGCGTTCTCCGAATTAAAATTCTTTAAGTTTATATCAGAATATTTCGATTTCATATTGCATATACATATGTCAATTCTTCATTAAGTGACTACAGCTCCTATGTTGTTTAATAAAGTACCCCGAGAGGCTTTTTACTGTATCTTTTTAAGCTTTAAAACTCTACTGTTTCGTTGGTTAAACAAAAATTAATTTTATAATGAGATTTAATTTCTAGATTGTAATGCTGATAACTGTTTTTAATTGGTGTATTTTATCTTCACTACCTAAATGTACTATGCTCAATGCTCGTAATAACAAAATAATAATAATAATAATAATAATAATAATAATAATAATAATGATAATAATAATACATCGCTGACTAGCTGCATGTTACACTAGCCAGACTTCAGACGCATACAAACAATTCTTCTTCTTCTGACACATATTGTCAAGTGAGATGTACTGCCTGATAATAGATGTACGTATCAGCCAGAATCTTAATCAGAGGATATTTATTCATTATTGAAGTTTAAATTATTATTATTATTATTATTATTATTATTATTATTATTATTATTATTATTATTACTCAGAGAAAACTTTTAACGAAAAAAAAATAAAAAAAATCAACATTCAAAAATTGAACCTTAATAATAATAATAATAATAATAATAATAATAATAATAATAATAAATTATTATGATTACTGGTATTATGTTATAAATTATTATTATTATTATTATTATTATTATTATTATTATTATTATTATTGTTGTTGTTATTATTATTATTTTGGTCAATGATTACTGTAGACTATTTTATTGTTTGTATTTTCATCTCATTGCCATTTTCTATCATTCATTCTCATCATCATTTGTTGTTTTGTTTTGTTCTGTATCGTGCTAAACTGTAATTGGCCTTGTGCTGTTGTTTTGCACGTTAATATTCTAAATAAATAAATAAATAAAATAAATAAATAAAATAAAAATTATTATTATTATTATTATTATTATTATTATTATTATTATTATTATTATTATTATTATTATTATTATTATTATTATTATTTAATCATTTAAGAGCGTTAGGAAGGTTATGTAATTTATTTATTTATTTATCTCAGAAGTTTTCAATCTACGGTACGTGAGCCACTGCTGGATGGTACTTAAAGTATGAAATAAAACTACAAATTATCATAAAGTGTAAAAAATAGCTGTTTTCTATATATTTCATACAACACTCTGAAGAAATTCGAAGACTCGCCATTTCTTGATTAAACACGCCTAAATAAAAAATCAGTTATTAATATTGGTAGGCTATTGGATCACAGAACTATTTATTATGATCGTAGGACAGCGACACATGTAGTTTTCTCATAACAAAATTCGTTAATGGTACAGCTAATGTCCTAAATTGAAAATAGTGGTACGTCATTGAAAAAGGTTGAGAACCGTTTATTTATTTATTTATTTATTTACTTACTTACTTACTTACTTACTTTGTACTTTCAAGCAAAAACAAAAAAAGTGTAGACCTATATACAATAAGTTATTTATTGCGAGTTCATAATTCTTCCTTTCTTTGTCGGTTTAAATTCCCACGTCTCCTTCTTACATGCCACTGATGGTAGGGGAGGGAGAATCACTAAATCACACACTAGCCATCTCAAAAGTGAGGCCCTACACATGATCACCGCAGAGACATCACAGGACAAGACAACGGACAAACACCCAGTGCCGTAAACGGAAGATACATTTTTTCACACACCGGGAATTGAACCTCGGACCACTTAGTGGGGAAACGCACGCGCTGTCCACATAGCCACAACGGCGGACTGCGAGTTCACAATACAAATTAATATTTAGAGACTAAAATTCAAATAACTTTCAATGATAGATACAGGTAGGCTATAAAAGCACAAGTTCAGTAAAATAATGAAATAATATTAAATAATAATTACAAAAAATATATAACTTTGAAGTTATTCTCAATAAATAATATAGTAAAAAAGAGATAAGTGAACTAATCATACAATACTGCAACATCTGACGAAATGGCAATTTAAAATCCGGCAGTTAGATTAATGAAAGTAAGGTTCAATTTTTAAATGTTGGCTGTTTTGACTTTTCCATTTTTTTTTTTTTGTTAAAAGTTGTCTTTAATGAGTAATAATCAGTAGTAGTAGTAGTAGTAGTAGTAGTAGTAGTAGTAGTAGTAGTAGTAGTAGTAATAATAATAATAATAATAATAATAATAATAATAATAATAATAATAATATAAACTTCAATAAAGAAATAAAATAAATATCCTCTGATTAAGATTCTGTATAATTACATCTGAAGTCTGACTAATGTCATATGTAGCTAGTCAGCGATGTATGCAATGGGGGGTGAAAGGAACTGGCCACCCTACCCCATTATCTCATTGCCTAGTTGCCTCATAAGTGGTGCCTTCTTGGTATCATTTGTGAGGTTCAAACCTGTCTTCGGACAGTTGACTAAACAACAAACAAAGAAATAAATAAGGAACAATATTTACTTTATTTTAATTTGTTATTTTCTTGTGCAAAATATTATATTATATTATATTATATTATATTATATTATATTATATTATATTATATTATATTATATTATATTATATTATATTATATTATATTACATTATATTATATTATATTATATTATATTATATTATATTATATTATATTATATTATATTATATTATATTATATTATATTATATTATATTACATTATATTAAAACTTTACAATACAATTCAGTTTTAAGTGGAGTACCGACTTAAATTGTAACCTTTTCTGTTAGTGTAACCTAGTATTATTTAGATTTGAGATGAGCCACACTCAACCATGAGATCAACAAAGAAAAACAACAAATTTATGAGCCTACTATTCAGTATTTTCGAAAAAAAAAATACCAGATGGAAGACACCTGAGAAGTGCATGGTTTAATGATCGGAGCAAGGAGTACCATCCCATAATTAACTGTTAACACTCTAAAAAATATTTGGAATCCATGACATCATCCTAAATGAAGGGTTCAGAGGCATAGTGGGCCAAGCGCCATTTAATAAAAACGGGTTAAAGTTGAGTGAATGCCATAGTTTAATGGAGACTGACATATCATTTAGTTTTAATGTGCATACTTTATATTACTTGCTATATGTTTCATTGAATTCTGGTAATCGCTTAATTGCTTTCTCCGTTTTTAATAAATGGCGCTTGGCCCACTATGGCTCTGAACTTTTCAAATAATCACTGACTTCAACCATTATAATTATAATAATAATAATAATAATAATAATAATAATAATAATAATAATAATAATATTAAACTGTCTCCCATTGAGGGTAGCCCTTACGGACTCAGTATATCCTCAAAAAAAATTATATATATATATATATATATTATGTAAACATTTTAAAGAAGAGAAACAAAGAAAAGGGCGTGAAAAATTACAATTGCTATTAATGTGGCACCATGTGATTAATTAGGATTTGGCAGAATTTTTTCAACACAATTATCACAATGTCATCCCTCAGAGATGTTGGCAGAGCAAACTGCCATCGAAATTCTTCGAAAAAAGCTGGTATAGTCCCTCGAGCACCTATGAGCAAACCGAATACCTCAACGTGAATTAAGGCATATTTCAGCTTGAAATAGTTGACTGTAGGCTCATAGATCGACTTCTTCTCAAGGTGGACCTCGGCTGACTGATGACATCCTACTTCAAAACGTATCATGGGGTCCACAATGATGCCCTGTTTAGTGTCAGCATTGAACGCTAAAATATCTACTCGTCTCGTTGACCCATTTTCAGCTAGACAGGAGATTTCTTCTTCTACTATCCAGCCCTTATTTCTTAATGCGGCAGCAATTTTGGATCTTACAAGATGATGTCGAGAATTCCTCAAGAGCAATCCCTGTTCACAGAAACCCAAGACGTGTGCTAAAGTTTCAATCTCCGGGCAGCCATGTCTGCACCGGGTACCGTCGAGAGATCTGCCGAGAACGGAACGAACAGCTGCTAAATTTGCTGTCATTTTCAGGCTAGATATCCATTCACTAGTCGAAAGTCCTTTTTTGTTTGCAATCCAACTGTTGGCGGCTGTTACTTCGCTATACATCTCAACACCTTTTCCCCGTCCTGAAAAGGTCTGTGGCAATCCTGAAAAACCATTTATACCAGATATTATAGTTTCCCCCTCCTTTTTTTTTTGTTAGTGTGTAATTGTAATAAATGTATGTAGGCCTATAATTTACATTATTTCTAAAATTTATGTTCTATGTTCACGTAAATTTGACTCAGCTACTTACTGTAATCAGTTATTATTCTTCTATGTATAATATTATTCTGTGTTCTTCGTAACCCAGGATGCCTTGGCAGACGATTTTTTGAAAATGAATTATATATATATATATATATATATATATATATATATATACACTAGATAATTATTTAAGATTTAATGAATAAATAAAATGCTTCAGCCGGGAAAACTAAGATGAAGTTGAAATATTTTGACGATATATTTCATACTTAGGCCTTTTCAATCCGACGCTGTGCGCACATATTTTAACAAGTGATTCATTTGCGTCACTAACCACAGAGTGTTCTCAGCAGACTGAACCAGTTCTGAATAGATTATAATGACTGTGAGAACAGAGCGGGTAAATGTTAGAAGGCTCACAGCGGAATGAAACTCTTTTAAATTAATTTTTATCAACCAGAAAACTGAGATGTAATAAGATTCACACCTATATTCTATATTTCTTACAGCAATAACACAGTTTAGTATATACAGTCACGAAGTTTGAGTTGTGAGGGTGCTAGAAACAATAATAGACTGTACCGGTACTATTTCGCATTGTCTGTAATTAGGCGATAGTAGCGATCCTAGTGGCTAGCAACTATCTATGGATGCATATTTACTACGTATTGAGCTTCGTGACTGTCTATATACTAGACTGTGGTAATAATTTAATTATGTATTTGTTATAGGTATACCTTTAAGAATAAACTGCCCACCGCTGTGTTAACATTCCTGACCGTGAAACGTGCGGGCCCGAGTTCAAATCCATGTTGGGACAAGTTACCTGGTTGAGGTTTTTTTCCGGAGTTTCCTCTCAACTCATTAAGAGCAAATAACTGAGTAGCTTTCGGCGTTGGACCCTGGACTCATTTCGCTGACATTATCGCCTTCATCTCATTCGACGTTATATAACCATAGCATTTGAAAAAGCTTCGTAAAATAACCAATTAAAAGAAAAAGACTAAAATTTACCCTTTAGCGATTCATCAGCCATGCGTGCCAGGGCCGTAACTTTTGCCTGTTTCAATAATAGTAATATGCGTTACAAGAGCGGTATGTTGATGTTTTCATGTTCGAGGAAAAGATTGAAAAATCGAAACGTAGTTGAGCTTTTTTAATTTCCGAGAACATGAAAACAAACATACCGCTCGTGTATCGTACATTATTTTGTGCGAAGATCGTTTATTACATACCTGAAAGAGGAATTTCTAATTAGTTGCAATGAAATCTCCATCTTGGTTTCTGTTCAATGACGGCAACTTTTAAAAACTAAAATATCTATCTTCAACATTGTTGCTATAAAATGTTTTCTGTGTTTACTATATTCCAGCAGGCCGTGATATACGTCTGTCTTTTTTTCCCCCCCAGTCTGTAAATGCGAACTTAAAACAAACGGTAAGGTTATGTAATGATTTATTTTTCATTTTAATATTTTAACAATATTATTTATATAACATATTGCAGTAATAACATCGGCATCTGGAATCTTGTTGATTTTTTCACGGCTTCCTTAATGTTACTTGGATTACAAATGCAGTAACTTTTGTGGTGTTGTAGAGTTTACTTAATTTTTGCAAATATTCAAAAACAATAATTAACATTGCAATTTAGGTGAAATTGCAGTGGTAAGTTTCCAATTTATAATTATTACTATGTTAAACGTCTCTAAAAATAATATGTTAAAAGCCTAAAGCAGTAAAATGAATGTGGCGCTTAAGCGGTAAGAAGAGGGAAATTGTTATGTGTGTTACGTTGGGAATACTGAATGTGGTATTTCACACTTACCGCGTAATAGTTCTGTGCGGAAAGCAAGCAAATACGCACGATCTCGCACAAAATGTTTTTGTCTCACTGATCTAAAATTTAGGCCCAAAAATGTAATTGGTAATAATTATTTATTTAATTAAAGAACAGAATGACAATGGTGGAACAAACATTTGATCTAGACAGCAGGAAAACCAAAATTCGTTGGGAAAATCTGCCACATAGAACAGTGTTTCTCAATCTTTTTGGTAATGAGGCCTCTCTTCTCCTCGTATTACTTCAGTGTGGATCCATGATCTATGGTATAGAATGTGGAACATAGTAGTGTGAAATTTGGTTTATTTAAAAAATATTACAACCATTTAAACTGATTAGGAATAGAGCATTATGATGCTGCTAATGAATGCAGGTCTGGAGTAATTTCTAATGTACTTTAAATTGCTAATCATAGAAATAATAGTAGGCCCTATACTATGAAATAAGTTCACAGTGCTTTGGTCGGCGGGAAAAGGCACATTAAGTCGAAAAAGTCGATTTTTCTGTTGTACCTAATCAAATGAGTCTAATATTTTTTCTAATTTTTAAAATAATAAGTGTTCTTGTATTTTAAATTGAAAAGGGTCTTATTTTAACATACATGAATTTCATTATTATACTTATATTCAGTTAAGAGTAAATTAAGGTACGGTCACACGTCGCTACTTTTGAAGCGCTGCAGTACAAAAAACTGCGCAACTCTCGTACTGCGACGTGTGAACAACGGTGCAACCCGAAAAGTAGCAGCTGCCGAACCTGCTGCCCGCTACTTTTTCATGCTGCCCGCAGCTTAAAAGTAGCGACGTGTGAACAGGGTTCTCAGGGTTGCAGCCGCAGCATTTTTGATATCGGTTTTGTTGAAACTTTTGCTGCGGTTGCGACCAGTGTTACCACCCAAATGTGCCAATGATACTTTTATTGTTTGGATGTATTTTAATGTTAGATGTGATGAAAATAAATTATTTGTAACAGTCATTAAATGCACAACACAGTCTGAGCATATTTGCTGACGATATAATTCATTTTTTTAATTTTCTGTAGCGTAGTTTCAAACAGGAGGGTTGCCAACATTGATTACGTGAATATGCCGTTGGTTAGCATTTAAGTATATAGGCGTTTTTAAAAGCTTTATAGTAAAAATAATGTCAATTTCTGAATACTAGTTAGGGCAGAAAAGCAAAAATAGATAAGTAAGCTTTCGCATGAGTTTCGTAATAATGCGAACATAACCACAAAATGTATATTGAGAAGTCAACACGGAGATGGAAACCTGCAGCATGACTGCGGCTGCAAAAGTAGCGCCTTGCGGTGAACAGACTCGCAACCTCCAGTTGCAACTTTTGCAGCACTCGGGTTGCGCAGCACGAAAAGTAGCGTGCAGCGCGCTACTTTTGGCGTACGTGCGAACACGACACGCAACTTTTGCAGCTGCAGTACAAAAGTTGCGCAGCAAAAGTAGCGGCGTGTGAGAAACTCGCAAGTTTATCTTATTTACTTTTCTTCCTATGACCATGATCTTTGTCTTGTTTGCATTTATCTTCATCCCATATACTGCTCACAGCTGTCATTTAGCTCCAGTAGCATAGGCTATTCCTTAGTCGTCTCCTCTTCTGCTAACAACGCCATATCATCAGCAAATCTTAAGAACTTTATTCTTCTTCCTCCTACTGTTATCCCTCCCATGTTCTGAAAACAGTTCTTCACCAAATCCTTCAAGTAGATGTTGAATAGGGTAGATGATAAAGGGCATCCTTGTCTATATACAGTATGTATATACATATCACTTATAAAACTCTCAGAAACTACTCTTTATAACCAATGCTCCAGGTACTACAAAATTGCACAGTGGTTTCAAGAAATCTGTGATTCATTTTCGATAACAATGTTCTTTGGGTGGGCCAATGCAGATAATACAAGTATGTCTTTCCGTTGGAGATAAAAGTTCAATTTTGGATAAACACATTTCCTGAAGGTTAATGAAACATAAGATACAGGGAAAAACAGAGCGGATCGTGGCCTGAAAATGTAGCGGTACACAAAAGCTCTATTTTCACAACACACGCACTTGACTAGCTAGTACTATCGATGATATTTATAGCTGTAATCACTACTCACTAAGAAATAAGCTAATATAAATAATAAGAACTCAACACAATTCACATATCCAGTTTAAACTAACACATAAACAGATATAAATAATCAGAACGCTTCTATACAACTAATAAACCGATATAAATAACACTGACAAGGAATCTATCTCAGATCATGGTGCTTGAGTTTAATAAAAATGCATATTTAAGGTAATTTTCGTTCGGTAAGAAACGTGGTGATAGTCGTTCGTTTCGCTTTTTCCTCGTTTAAGAAATATATTGACTTGAAAATCGTTGCTACTTATGCCGCTTCTTGAGCGCACTCCGATCCTCGTAGTTCTGCGATATCGTATCACAGCTCCTGCATTAATGCTCTAGTCAATTTTTTTCTCTTAACTCACATCAATATAGTAGTAATGCAATCCATGGCATCTGTCACTCATTCGTACACCGTCCAAATCCATAGGTATGCAGTTGAAAGTCTAGGTACATATGCTTTCAAGAACCGAAAAGGGAATTTGGATCTAAATTAAAACATCCATTTAATGTCGTGGTCGATGTAAGTAGTTCCGGTAAACTGACAAAAATCACGTGAGAAAATGGTTAAGAGATGTATTTCTCCCGGTTGTTAAGAGCACTACAACATCTGAATTCCTGGAGTGGTCAGATAGATGACACTATATTTACTGATGAAGAAGTAAACAATACTTCACATAATAAGACAACCAAAACACAAATTATTCTTCCAAAAACTACAAGTTTTGTACAATCCTTGGATGTATATTTTAAGGCAATATAAAATTGTAATTGGAAAGCTAGAAGAGTATTTCAGACATAAAATTATCTCTGAAAACATTCCAGACAAGTTGCACGGTAGGGGCTTCATAATGACATTCTATTCTGTTGTGTATCACAAATTTCATTCACCTGTTCTCAAAGACATGCTGATATACGCGTGGCAGACGTGTGGATGTGATGGAGAAACATGTGAGAAAGTTTGATAACGTTCTTGCAACAATGTTGCATGTGGTAACACTGTATGTGTTACTGTCATTTTATTAATAAGAGAGGAAGTAGTAGTAGTAACCTGTAAGGAAAAAATGCTAATGCATTATTATGTATATTTTCTAAATTCCCTATGGTATAAAAATATCATGTCCATTTAAAGAAATTATACTTTTTGTTCGACCGCATTGCTTTTCAGTGCAGTATGAAATCTTCTTCTTAGCAAAGGAATTCAAAGATTACATACCGGTATGAGTAATTCGTCATAACTACTGTACATTATCATTAAAGAGAAGTCCTTGTAGGTTATATGACCAGGAGTTAAAATTAACACGACCTTCATTAAGCATAATATGTTTTCTTCTGTTTTGTTTCGTCATCATAATAATGTGCTTATGAACGCGTGTCTTTTATTTTAGTGCAGCCAACCTTCCTATTAAGTCCTTCACAGAAGTGTATGATTTATTTATTGATTTATTGATAAAAACAGTCGTGGTATCGGAGATACATAGACAAAGTCAAAAGAAAAACAAGATAAACAAACAAACTAAAATACTATATCAACATTAGTTTCCATAAATTCATTTAAATCATAAAAAAGGGTTTTTGATTAGCCAGTCACGAATAACACACCTAAATCTATTAAAATTAACACTATGTGCACTATAAGCAAGTTTATTAAACATAGACAATGCAACTGATGTAAACCATTGTTTAGATTTGGTTAATCTAACGCTAGGGGACACAAGGTGGTAATTATGTCTTGTGCCATAATGATTAATCTCGCTATGTGGATAATAACTGTTTAAATTTGACTTCATTTTAATCAAACAGTGGAAAATATACAAATTCACAACAGAATACTGAATTAAAAACGTATTATTAAGAAACTATTGATACAAATGTCCCTCGAGCTTCGTACGACGACAATTTCATAAATAATGCAAACGTTGGTAGAACTGTGAAGTGGTTGAAGCAACATCAATGCAAATTACGTCAGTTGTAGTTGAAGGCTTGAGGAACAAGCACGTGTGTTCGTTTCGTCCATAGCGTACTCTGTGTTTAAGCAACGAGAGCTAGAAATGGAGCCTACACGTGTCTGGAGTATTGTGACAATTGAAGATTAAAGATCGAATCTTTACATGACAAAAACCCCACAGAAAATCTCAGTGCCTTGAGTGCAGTTTGTGGTGAATTACAGTGGATTGTAGTACAGATTCTCGTTGGGCTACTCGTTTTCATGATGATCGTGTCAGCATAGACTAGGAAGGCCGTGTTCTTCTTGTCTTCTTCTTATTATCCTTCTCTTCCTCTTGGCCTCTACATCGGCCTCTTCTTTTTATTAGGAATAAAAGCTATCATACTCTCTTACTTTTGATGTTTTTTTATCATTGTTACCTCGAGTGTTCCCAGTAACTGAACCAACTCTCTGATAATAATCTCTTTGCAGACAACGGATTTCCACATGAATTGCAATTGCATAATTACTGGAACAAATAGTCTTTCTTCTTTCACTGAAACAATCTCACGCCCTTACTATAGGCCCTACAATCAGCAAATCAGTATAACTTTAAAATATTTAATTTGCTAACGATTCTGTTTATCAGAGATATTTTATTGAGCTAGTCATAATCTTTTCTTGTTATCTCAACATGAAGGCAACAGATATAGCTTTAAGCGACACTAGCACTGAGTTAAAAAAAATATATATATAAACGAATCAAATTTCCTTTCTATGAAAATGTTCCTTGCACTCTAGGAAGTCGATAATAAGAAGCTTCTTGCCTGTAGGCCTACGTCTTCTTTGAGGTTCAGAAGGAACTATCATATAGGCCTACTCCATGTGTCAGTATTGCATTTTCTTTCACAAATTTGCTTTTTCTCGAAACTATAGGCCCATTTTTAGGTTTTAAAAAGCAGGCAAGCCCAGCCGGGCCAGATCTAGCCTTCAAACAAGGTGCAACAGTGACATAGAATCTCAGAATACCATGCAGGCATACGCATAATAGTACAATGTGAGCCAGAGAAATCGGACGATTTTCAAATGGAAATAACTCAGTAGTTATGTCTATTAGAACAAATCCATTGCTACCAAAAAAAGCTGGCTATGTAGGGGAGTAGTGGGTACAGTGAGACACAAAATATTAAGACATATGTATGCAAGTGATAATCCAAGTATTATTAAATTCAAGTGCAATAGGAATAGACATTAAAACATGGAGTACAATAATACATAAACAAAAATGTTAATAGATAAAGGACATAATATACAATACGTGTTTGTCACAAAAAATGCTAATGTCTCACTGTTCCCATTCAGGAGGGTACAGTGAGACACCACAGTGTCTATTAACGGACATTGAAATGATTTACATTTATTTAAAGAGAAAGGGAAGCTTGCTGTCTCTTTATCTTGACATGTTCTGTAGGCTTATTTAGAATCATTTTGATGTCTGTCTTCGAAACCATTGAAACATCTGGAACATTTGGAAAAGTAAATTTTCCATGACATTTAAAACTTTTGCGAAAAAGTGAAATGAATTTTTGGTGACAACAAAGAATTTAATGTAATTCTTTATTATTTTTTAACATTTTCTTAAATTTTGTGAATAATTTTTTATTTATGAAACCATTAAAACGTAATGTATCCATTATTTTAAGCTACAGTTCCTAAATTGGTTACTAGTATGTTCATTTTTAATGTTAGTTACTGGTAAATGTAATATAATTACAGTTTGTTTTTGCAAAACATTGGTACATGGGAACAGTGAGACGTCTCAGTGTACCCTTCAATGGCATGTCTCACTGTTCCCTTTACGCATAGTTAATTTAAAAATGGCGCCATCACTTCAAAATTAAAACAAGAAAGACGAAACTTTACCAAACATAATCTCAAATACCACAGTATTAGATAACAAAACATTCATATTTACATTTCATTTGTATATCAAATATAACCTTCATTAAACACAAGCCAAAATTTTATTTCTAGAGTGAAAAATTACGAATTATTTTTTCATCACTCGCCTTTATAACTAGAATCAAATCGAGTATGAAAATACTGTTGCTTTACTCATGCAACATACAACTCCACTGTTATCAACATCTCAACATCAAAATTTACCATCTAATAAAACATGTCTCACTGTTCTCCCTGTCTTACTGTACCCACTTATCCCCTATGCCATTTTGTTGACAACCATTTAGATTGTATTAAAAATTATGTCCTTCAAATGGTGTCCGTCTCTCTCCATGCACTCTTCAAGTCTTTCCCTGAAGTTGCGTGTCACTCTTCCCAACATTTCGCCATCAGTGTTGGCGATTTCCTGGGCAATGCCAATCTTCAGGCCATCAGTTGTTTGGGGCCTGTTTACGTACACTTTGGACTTCAGGTAACCTCACAGAAAGTAGTCGCAGAAATTCTAGCCCATTTATTTACTTGCGATTTTCCTCACGTACCATGCCACAAATTGAAATAATTCGGGATCAGTTTCTATTTTTTTTTTTTTTTTTTTTACGTTCCTCTGAACTTCGTGACTTCATATTGTAACATATACGTAAGTCCCAACGAGAGCTCCAAGTTTCAATACGGAGAGCAGGAAAAGAGCATATGCTAGTAATTACTCTCTGTGGCCACCCCATGTAACCTTGGGTTACACCGCTGTTAGGAACAGCTGTCTGGTGTAATGGCAGAAACTAGAAGAGTTCGCCTCTAACAGAAAAGCACATGCTCAACAAAATGACACATCAGTATTAAAGCAGACTCGAACAGGCTAGTTCTTTATTAGAATGTTTCAGTTTCTTAGCCGTCAGTGTTCGATATCCGAAGATGGTCAGGACACTTCTTTTATTTAATTTACTAGCCATACCCGTGCGCTCCGCTGCACCCGTTAGAGTATAAAGTAATGTCCACCTTTGAAAGAAGCCAAATATGTCAAATATCTGGGTATCATTATTGATCAGAATTTAAAATGGCCTCATCACATTACTTATCTTTGTAAGAGGCTTCGTAAAACAATTTATAAATTCGTTAATCTTCGATGCTACTTACCTATTAGAGTTCTACGAAATGTTTATTTGGCCATTATTCAGTCTATCATTCAATATGGTATAATTGTTTGGGGTGGAAGTACAAAAATTAATCTTAGTCCGTTAAATTTACTACAAAAACGAATAATTAAAATTTGTTTGAAGAAACGTTTCGATTATCCAACTAAATTAATTTATTCTGAATTTAATGTATTTAATATTGAACAAATTTATAAGTATACCCTGTTAAAATTTTATCATAAAAATCGTAATAAGTTTGTATTACAGACACACAATTATGACACAAGACGAAATATTAATTCAACATTAGTAGAACCTAAATGTCTCACATCTGCTGGTCTAAAGCATAGCATAAATTTTGGCCCTCGGTTGTACAATGCTTTAACTAAATTACACCCAGAACTTCTAACATGTAACCCACTAAAATATAACAAGAAAATTAGAAACGTGTTAATATCTTCAATTTGATTAAATAAATTTATAGCCTATGTGTATGAATTAATCAACCTATATTATATTTGTATTCTACAATTTTGAAATATATATTAGTCCTACTTTTCACGTGCGATATTATTCTTCTATAGTGTTAATATTATATTATATAATTCCATTGCCGCTGTAATTATATTTTAGTTCCTATTTTATTTTACTCATTTATTTATATTATTATTTTTTATTTTAATATTATATCTGAACTGCGACCGAGCACGAGCGCTGCTCATTCGGTCTCAAATTTTGTTAATACTACTGTATCTTCTTTTTATATTGCTTGTATTATTTTATTTGTATTTCTCTTTGTTTGTTTTGTAATTATATTTCTTTATTCTGTATATTTGAAATAAATAATAATAAAATAATAATAAATAATAATTAAAATAGGACATTTGATCCAGGGAACATTCGTGTTTGATAGAAGGATAAATCGTTTATTATGTTACTTAATTTAAATTGTATTAAAGAAATTAAAATGCTGTCATTTTGATCCAGAGACCACTCATTTGGTCATAAAAATTATTTTAGGATATACAGGAAACGAATGCCTATCAAGTTTTCTGTGCATAACAAGCTATTTTAATCTTACCTGTCCTCGATTCCTTCAGAAGTTACTGTAATAACATTATAGCATTATCTCCATCTAGAGAAACTACACTTCCCAATGGTGAATTAATAATTAATTATACAAATCGGTTAATTTAGCTTCCGATATTACATCATACAATTACAGAAACATTCTCTGTAGGCTACCGTATGTTTCATAGCTTTCGATTGTTGTTGTCCAAGGCCCCTTATAGACGAAGTCATTTGTTTTTTATTTCATTACACTGCCTTAGATGGCGTTGTTATTGTAATTTTGAAACTCATTTATCTCATTAAATATCAGTCCTTTCAAAATTTTGCATGGAATAAAACTTATCGGAAATTAGTTTTAAAGAAACTTTTGTTATGTAATATTTTTCATGAAAATTAATAATAAGGGAAATATTTCGATTTATCTAATTCAAGCCCCCTTATAACCCCCCTTTTAAATAAAATATTTTGAATGCTATATAGCCTAAAATCTAAGTTACAACGAACTTAATTTATATTCAAATCTTCCTATAAATCGGTTCAGGCATTATCGCGTGAAAAGGTAACAAATATCCAGACAGACATATAAACAAAAATTTCAAAAAAGCGATTTTCGGTTTCTGGGCGATTAATTATATATGTTAGGACCAATTATTTTTGGAAAATCTAAAATTACCAGAAAAATTTCGGCTACAGATTTATTATTAGTATAGATTATATTCCGTAGTGAGATCTTACATATTAAGCAATGTAGCTTTGAGATATGAAACAAGTCAAAATTAAACTAAGATTCTCCATGGATTATCTGACACTCGTCTTATTGTTGGGGGTGGGGGGATCTCCGAAAAAGGAATCTATTTACCAAGAAGAGGAAATGATAAAAACGACCTTATACAATTTTGACAACTTAATATACATTGCGTTCATTCTCAAATGTGGCAAAAAGTTCCTAGAACCTATTCCACAAAGATTTGGTGTTTTACTTTACAAGTTATTTGTGAAAGATGTTGTAAAACATGGAGTTGTATCTTTCTGTTCCACGAAAGAATTAAAATGTATTTACATTATCAGTAAATCACTACAAGTGAAATCATATCAATAAACATACTACGTCATAACATGAAACAGCTGTTTACCTTCGTATTTAATTCGTCAAATTAGGTTATGTTTGTCTTCTTAATCGTAATGTTGTATTTTAAAGTAAGTTACACAGCAAAGATTCGTAGTACTGTAATATTTCTATGAATTTTGTAATCTCGCAATGTTATTTATTTTAGTTTACTTCTTCGATCATAAAAATTACTTCCTTATTATTAACATGTTCTTCTAGTTTCTCATATTACGAGTATTCACGGATGCCGCTAATAACGACCTTCACATGTAAGTTTTAATTGTTACGGAATTGCAAACACTACAAAATTATTAAAACGGTGTCAATGGCGACGAAGTTCTTTCTTTTAAAGGAAATAGAAGAGAAAAGATATTACAGACCACATATTTATCAACATATTATATCTTAATATTATTACAGTCTAGTATATACAGCCACGAAGCTTGAGTTGTGAGGGTGCTAGGAACAGTAGACTGTGCTGGTACTATTTCGCATTATCTGTGATGAGGCGATAGTAGGGATCCTTGTGGTTAGCAACTATCTTTGGATGCATATTTTCTACGTATTGAGCTTCGTGACTGTATATACTAGACTGTGATAATATTATGATATAAATATATTTTATATAGGCTAGTACTAACAGAGTTGCCAAGGGTCCCCATGATAACTAAGTAAGATCACTAATCAGGAAGAGTGAGATTCAAGGAAAATTTATTTTATAATATCCATTTATTTCATAATTAATCATTAGCAAATCACAATTTTTATAATGCAAATTATTTTTATGTAATATTCATCAGTTTTGTGGAAAAACACAAAACACAAAATATGTTAATATAATCCATATGTTGCACTTAATTGTAAACGATACAAATCTCATTCTTTATTGCAATGCGTTACTTTCTTATCATTAGTCATCACTTCTTTTGGTGGTCCGAATGAGTGGCATGGCCCAGGAATGGCCATTTTCATGGTCAAGACAGATGATAATGTACCATCCACGTTCAACGAAGGTCTAAAAGCTGTTTTATTTTTCCTTATCATAGAAAAAACACGTTCTTCGCCAGCATTAGAATGTGGAATTATCAAAACCAATATTGCAACCTCAGACAGCCTCTTGTACCTTATTTCTTCATTTGCTAGTTTCATCTGAGATAAATCTGCGTATATATGCACAAATTACATCCATTCGGTAAATGTACCAACTTACTTGCTCCTCATCTTGAACGTTAGCACTTTCCCATACATCTTCAGGGATACTGTCTTGTATTAAAATTTTGTAATCCACAAATACGTGAGATTTCAGCTCGCTTGCGTGTGAGCATGAGATCGGCCTCCAATCAGTGTGTCTCACGCACAATATGATATGATATGATATGATATGATATGATATGATATGATATGATATGATATGATATGATATGATATGATATGATATGATATGATATGATATATGATATGATATGATATGATATATGATATGATATGATATGATATGATATGATATGATATGATATGATATGATATGATATGATATATGATATGATATGATATGATATATGATATATGACATGACATGACATGACATGACATGATATGATATGATATGATATGATATGATATGATATGATATGATATGATATGATATGATATATGACATGACATGACATGATATGATATGACATAACATGACATGACATGATATGATATATGATATGATATGATATGATATGATATGATATGATATGATATGATATGATATGATATGATATGATATGATATGATATGATATGATATGATATGATATGATATATGACATGACATGATATGACATAACATGACATGACATGATATGATATGATATGATATGATATGATATGATATGATATGATATGATATGATATGATATGATATGACATGGCATGACATACATGACATGACATGACATGACATGACATGACATGACATGATATGATATGATATATGATATGATATGATATGATATGAATCCTGTACAAGTAATCACTCGATAGCCGGGGCTAGTTTAGCATGCTCGTAGCGCGGGCTAGCGAAATGTCTATGCATAGCACCACTAAATATTAACACAGTAAAGAAGTTAGAAAGTTAATCAATGAAAAACTCTAGTATTTGTACTAGGCTTGTGAAACGAAAACTCTAGTATTTGTACTAGGCTTGTGAAACAAAAATCTAGTATTTGTACTAGGCTGCTTTCTAGAGAATTTACAATACCATATATTCCAGATATTTATGGAATAGGCTCCTGGTGGGCATTTCAGAGTGGGCCTATACTGGTCGATTTATTTCCGTCGAAATGAAGACACTTTTCAGTCATGCATTATTTTTTATTGTAACTTGTTACACATTCTTATTGGAAGCATAAATAAATATAAATTTCTTACTTGAACACAGCTTTTTAAGAGGACTGGAAACTTACGTCTTCAGTGTATGATCTCTCTGATTACAAGACACTTCAGTAACACTTTCCCACGAAAGGTAGAATAAGTACGTTTTAAAACAGGGTAACAACTTTATTGTTATAATTATGTGTAACTGTACACAACTGATAATTGATTCAATTACTATATGGTAGATACAAGCTGTAATTTGAACTGACCTTGACCTTCATAAGCAATTCCGGCATAGCTTCGCTATTATGTAACATTAGATGTTTTGTACCGTTTACAAAGACGTCCTAAAGTAGAGACATACTAATGGAATTAAAGCCAATAGATGTAGAAATAAAATTATGAACATCACGAGAATTCTACGTCATTATTTTGTTTAAGTCTTTTTGTGATATAAGTGAAAACGTCCTTCAGTTAGTGTTCGCACTCTTCATAAACTCGTGTGCGCTCCGTTTAGTATGAGAGTGTTTCATGCTGCAAAAATGTGAGATAAATATCCATCATAAAAAATGATCTCGCAAATCTAATTCTAGACTCTGCAAATAAGAAGTCAGTATCCTATCCACGTTAAGCACATTCGGTCAGAGAGACTATTACACATGGATAAAAAAAACTTTTTTCCAAAACAATATGAGGAGATGATACTAAGGAATATGCTACTGAAGCTAAATGACAGCTGTGAAGAGTAGGAATGAATATAAATGCCAACAAGACGAAGACCATGGTCATAGGAACAAAAGTAAAGAAGGTAAACTTGCGAATTCTAAATGGGACAGTAGATCAAGTGGACAGTTTCAAATACTTGTGGTGTACTGTAAGCAGTAACATGAGCTGCTGCCAGGAAGTCAAAAGGAGGATAGCAATGGCAAAGGCAACTTTTAGTAGAAAAAGAAGCATCTTCTGCGGACCTTTGGAGAAAGAAGTAAGGAAGAGACTAGTGAAGTGCTTGGTGTGGAATGTAGCATTGTATGAGGCAGAAACATAGACGGATATGGAGAAGAATGGAGCGTGTGAAATGGACAGACAGAATAAGAAACGAAGCTGTGTTGGAAAGAGTGGGTGAAGAAAGAACGATGCTAAAACTGATCAGGAAGAGGAAAAGGAATTGGCTGAGCCACTGGTTGAGAAGAAACTGCCTTCTGAAGGATGCACTGGAAGGAATGGTGAACGGGAGAAGAGTTCGGGGCAGAAGAAGATATCAGATGATAGATACATTAAGATATATGGATCATATGCGGAGACTAAGAGGAAGGCAGAAAATATGAAATACTGTAGAATGCTGAGTTTGCAGTGAAAGACCTGCCCTTGGGCAGAACACTATGAATGAATGAATATTATAACTTATGTAACGAGTGAATTGTATGGAGTTCAACAACGTCTTCTTAAAGTCAACGATTATTTCCTTACTATTCTTGTTAAGACATAAAAAGAAAAATCTTTATTTCTTATAAATAGGCTGATTCAGGAAGAATAGTAAATATTTTAGGGGTGTCAGAATGGACTATTCTGAGTAAAAATATTCATATAAACACGTGTCCAATTTTCAAAGGATGTCGAGATACAATTGTTTGAATGTTACGCATAACATATCTTACAAGCGGCAAGAAAGAGAGACAAATGACTTACAGTCTTACTAATAAACCGTGTATAGTTTTTTATACGAGACTTATGCAGAGTTGAGACAGAAAACGTTACTAATAAACCATGCATAAGCGATGGACGTATAAACAGGCTGTAACTATACAATGGGAATTGCTTTGCAGCAGTTATATACACGAAACCCCTTGTTTAAGCGTTGTATATGGGGAAAAAATGGCCGCTCCTTTAACAGCTGTTCGTATCGACTGTCATTTTATGATGATGTTTACCTTGTAACCACAGAAGAACAAACCAAAGATCATAGGTTTATTAGAATACTATTGCTGTAGCTTGTACTCTTTGACCAAAATGTAGTGTGGTAGTCGATTAGAGCCAGTTGTACTATCGATATTTAACACGCAACACTAGAGTGCTCTACCGGATGCAGTAGAGAACCTCAGATATTCTATTACCTTTCGTAACGAAGTAATGACGAAACTATGACGTAGCTGTGTAACAGTTATATTGTTATACACGACGTATGTAGTGATTATTAGTAAGGAATTTACACACGACTTATAAACGAGCTGCTCATTGTATAAGTATAAGACAGTTAAACGTCTGCATATAGAGTTTTTATTAGTAAGACCGTTACTGTCTTACTAATAAAAACCCTTATACAGAGGTTTAACTGTCTTAAACTTACACAGCGAATAGCTTGTTTATAAGTCGTGTGTAAATTCCTGACCAATAATCACTACATACAGTACGTCGTACATAAAAATAAAACTGCTGCACAGCTACGACATGGATTCGTCAATATTTTATTACGAAAGGTAACAGAATAATTGAGATTCTCCATTTCATTCGATAGTGTGCACTGGTGTGCCGTGCTATGTATCGATAGTACAACGGGCCTGATCGATTACAGCGCTATATTTTGATCAAAGAGTACAACTACAGCAATGTTATTCTAATTATTCTGTGGTCTTTGTTTTGTTTTTCTGTGATTACAAGGCGACCATCATCATAAAATGACAATCGATACGAACAGCTGTTAAAAGGCGACCATTTTTTTTTTCTCTATCTACAACGCTTAAATGGGAAGTTTTGTGTAACTACAGCAAAGGGATTCCCATGCATAGCTATACGCTGCTTATACATCCATCGCTTATGCTTGGGATCACACCCTTCAATTCTTGCATAATCTGATGTCTGATTAGTAAAATAAATGGAGGGAGAAATAACTGGCCATCCTACTCCATTATTTTCTGGCTGTCTAATTAATTTTTACTGCAAATATGTTAAAATCGTATGTAAATTATGACCGGGTAAACTGTAGCCTACGTATATTAGCCTAGGTACGAGTAAATGATGAATATGAACAAAATTCGATAGTTTGAAATAAATCGCTCTACACAGATGGACAGGCAGAAAAAAACACAAAAACCAATTTGTATTTATTTATTTATTTATTTACTTATTTACTTACTTATTTATTTATTTATTTACTTATTTACTTATTTACTTATTTACTTATTTATTTATTTATTTATTTACTTATTTACTTATTTACTTATTTACTTATTTATTTATTTATTTATTTATTTATTTATTTATTTATTTATTTATTTATTTATTTATTTATTTACTGGGAATTTTTATATTTCAACAGAAAAAAAATGTGAACCTGGAAGTATCTTCAAAGAATTCTGCAATACATGTGAATGTTCAAGTGATGGAAGCTATGCAACCTGCACTGAATTGGACTGCTTTGCAAGGGAGAAGCGAGGCAAGAGTAAATTAAGTTTTGATGTTCATGTATGTTTTACAAAAGTCTGAGTCCAGCAGAATTTGTGATATTTATGAAACACGTTTACCCTTAGTATTATAGTTGCCCCTTTCATAATCATTTCACCAATGCATCATTATCAACATTTATCTTTTTCTCGTTGACTTTTAATATCCTCCATTTTAAAGTTATGTATATTTAGTATATACCTTCCTAGTTTTCTTCTTAATTTTATAACGAGAAAAATTGCGTGATTTAATAACTTTACCAACATTACCAGTGGCGTAGCGTCAATGTAAGCTAAAAAGCTCAGCTTCCCCAGTTAATAACTCCATAATAAACTGGAGTTTATGAAGATAATTATGTATTAATTTTAATACAATTTATAAGTACGCCTTAAATGTTGTGATGCGGCAGTTCAGGATGATTTGTGATGCAGCAGTAAACATGAAGCCTGCACACACCAGCTTCCAATCCCCTCCACAGACTCGTTTCTTTCACTCATTCTTCTATGTACTAGTAACGCACCCCGCAGATTTTCCATCCCTTTCTAACTAAACTACCCTGGTCGCAAGGCTCTCAAGAAGCTAGCTTTAGCATTGGAAAGAATTAGCTTCCCAGTTATCCCTTTCGTGAGTTGTGTTCAGTTGAAGTGTTAGTGTGCACCGTGGCTGATATAATAAATAATGACTGAAATAACAGTTCCTGACACTAATTTATGTAGTCAAAAATAATCTTCTGATAAAGATTTTAACGTTGATTTTTTTACTTGGTTATTTAACGATTCTGTATCAGCTACGAGGTTATTTAGCGTCGATGGGAGTGGTGATAGCAAGATGGTATTTGGCGAGATGAGGCCCGAGGATTCGCCATAGATTACCTGACATTTGCCTTACGTTTGGGGAAAACCTCGGAAGAAACCCAACCAGGTAATCAGCCCAATCAGGAATCGAACCCGCGCCCGAACGCAACTCCGGATCGGCAGGCATGCGCCTTAGCCGACAGAGCTACGCCGGTGGCTTTTAACGTTGATTGATGTAATTTTACTAACACTGTATCTATTGACCGTTAATATTGTGGTTTTTCTAAATATGACAGGGAGTTATATTATACGTACTGTATGTGTCTATAGAGATATGTGTAAACCATGAAATCATATTTTACTACCATTTGAGGTGATGCCTTATTGGTGTTACTTATGGGGTTCCAACCGATCTTCGGACTGCTGACTTGACATCGACTACTATTTTTATTTTAAGACGCAATACGTTTCCTCATATATGAAAGACAACTTGAGTTAGCTTCCCCTGCTCAAAATTTCATGCTACGCCACTGAACATTACTACTGCATGGTTTATTTAATGCGAACGTACAACAGTCAGCTCTGGATATAATAAACTCACAAGCAAACGTTCTGATGGGGGCAGATAAAAAAGTTAATTCTTTTTCTTCCATCACGTTAATAATGTCAAAAGAAGTGCTTATACAAATTTTGGCCACTCGACCGCAATTACGAGGCCGTCCAGAAAGTGATTTTCTCTGGGTCCGTTTATAGAAAAAGGCACAATTACATGGAAATATTTATTGAAACAGATACAGCAATTGCACTATTTGTCAACATATCACCCACTGGAATTGAGACATTTGTCATACCGTGGGATCAATTTCTGTGTCGTAGAAATCAGCCGCCTCGGATCGGAACCAATGTTTGACTGTGTCTGCTCCTATCTTTGTCGATCCCACGACATGAGGAATGTCTCAGTTCCGATGGAAAATATGTTGAAAAATAGCTCAACAATTGCTGTGTCTGTTCCAATAAATTTGTCCAATGAAAATGTGTTTTTTTATGTTAACGGCCCCTGACGAACTTATTTTTTTACGGTCCTCGTAAATGCGGTCGAGTGGCCAAAGTTTGTAAAAACACTTCTTTTGACATTATTAACATGGTGGAAGAAAACAATTTAACTTTTCTATCTGCCCCCGTCAGAACGTTTGGTTGTCAGTTGTAGTGAACATCAGTGGCGTCGCGTGACATTTTGACAAAGGGATGCGATTTTTTAAATGGTTAAAATACAGTAGTATGCTGTCTCAGTGAAACATACAGCAGAGTCCGTATAGGTCAGTTTCTATCTGATGCTTTTCCAATTCACTGCGGGCTAAAGCAGGGAGATGCACTATCACCTTTACTTTTTAACTTCGCTCTAGAATATGCCATTAGGAAAGTTCAGGATAACAGGCAGGGTTTGGAATTGAACGGGTTACATCAGCTTCTTGTCTATGCGGATGACGTGAATATGTTAGGAGAAAATACACAAACGATTAGGGAAAACACGGAAATTTTACTTGAAGCAAGTAAAGCGATCGGTTTGGAAGTAAATCCCGAAAAGACAAAGTATATGATTATGTCTCGTGACCAGAATATTGTACGAAATGGAAATATAAAAATTGGAGATTTATCCTTCGAAGAGGTGGAAAAATTCAAATATCTTGGAGCAACAGTAACAAATATAAATGGCACTCGGGAGGAAATTAAACGCAGAATAAATATGGGAAATGCGTGTTATTATTCGGTTGAGAAGCTCTTATCATCCAGTCTGCTATCCAAAAATCTGAAAGTTAGAATTTATAAAACAGTTATATTACCGGTTCTTCTGTATGGTTCTGAAACTTGGACTCTCAGTTTGAGA